>NW_024470665.1:1627393-1729893 GCF_017639515.1 Carcharodon carcharias | reverse complement strand
TCTCTCTCTCTCTGTTCTCTCTCTCTCTCTGTTCTCTCTCTCTCTGTTCTCTCTCTCTCTCTGTTCTCTCTCTCTCTCTCTGTTTTCTCTCTCTCTCTGTTCTCTCTCTCTCTCTCTCTGTTCTCTCTCTCTCTCTGTTTTCTCTCTCTCTGTTCTCTCTCTCTCTCTGTTCTCTCTCTCTCTGTTCTCTCTCTCTCTCTGTTCTCTCTCTCTCTCTCTGTTTTCTCTCTCTCTCTGTTCTCTCTCTCTCTCTCTCTGTTCTCTCTCTCTCTCTCTCTCTCTCTCTGTTCTCTCTCTCTTGCAGATTGTGGGAGGCGGAAGTTTCTGGGTGATCGGATTGTCGGTGGGCAACATGCCATTCTGGGCAAGTGGCCGTGGCAAGTGAGTCTGCGATTTGATGGGAGCCCCATGTGCGGGGGCTCTATTATCTCCGAGGACTGGGTGGTGACCGCTGCTCACTGCTTCCCAGAGTAAGTGAAGGTCCAGCTAAGCTGCTGTGTGCCTCTCAGTCCGTGGTCCAGGGGCAGCTCTGTCGTCCATGGTGCAGGGGCCCGCTGTTCATGCCCTGACTCACGGACAGAAACGCTTCGCTGGTAACATGTGAGACGAGGGCTTTAAACTAAATTGGGTGAGGGGGAGGCTTCTGGAGAGGGGGGGGTAAGTTGGTTTACAAAGCAAAAGGATATGGCAGAATTGCAGGGCAGTTACTGAGGTAATGATGCCCCATGATAATGGGGAGGGAGGAGAGAGGAGGGAGTGAGAGAGGGAGAGGGGGAGGGAGGGAGTGAGAGAGGGAGAGGGGGACAGAGAGAGGGGGAGGGAGATGGGGAGATGGGGAGGGAGATGGGGAGATGGGGAGGGAGAGGGGAGATGGGGAGGGAGAGGGGAGATGGGGAGGGAGAGGGGAGATGGGGAGGGAGAGGGGAGATGGGGAGGGAGATGGGGGGAGGGGGAGGGAGATGGGGAGGGAGAGGGGAGATGGGGAGGGAGAGGGGAGATGGGGAGGGAGAGGGGAGATGGGGTGAGGGGGAGGGAGATGGGGAGGGAGAGGGGAGATGGGGAGGGAGAGGGGAGATGGGGAGATGGGGAGGGAGATGGGGGGAGGGGGAGGGAGATGGGGAGGGAGAGGGGAGATGGGGAGGGAGAGGGGAGATGGGGAGATGGGGAGGGAGATGGGGAGGGGGGGGGGGAGAGGGGAGATGGGGAGGGAGAGGGGAGATGGGGAGATGGGGAGGGAGATGGGGAGGGGGGGAGGGAGAGGGGAGATGGGGAGATGGGGAGGGGGAGGGAGATGGGGAGGGAGAGGGGAGATGGGGAGATGGGGAGGGAGATGGGGAGGGGGGGAGGGAGAGGGGAGATGGGGAGATGGGGAGATGGGGAGATGGGGAGATGGGGAGGGAGATGGGGAGGGGGAGGGAGATGGGGAGGGAGAGGGGAGATGGGGAGGGAGAGGGGAGATGGGGAGATGGGGAGGGAGATGGGGGGAGGGGGAGGGAGATGGGGAGGGAGAGGGGAGATGGGGTGAGGGGGAGGGAGATGGGGAGGGAGAGGGGAGATGGGGAGGGAGAGGGGAGATGGGGAGATGGGGAGGGAGATGGGGGGAGGGGGAGGGAGATGGGGAGATGGGGAGGGAGAGGGGAGATGGGGTGAGGGGGAGGGAGATGGGGAGGGAGAGGGGAGATGGGGAGATGGGGAGGGAGAGGGGAGATGGGGAGATGGGGAGAGGAGAGGGGAGATGGGGAGGGAGAGGGGAGATGGGGAGGGAGAGGGGAGATGGGGAGATGGGGAGGGAGATGGGGAGGGGGGGAGGGAGAGGGGAGATGGGGTGAGGGGGAGGGAGATGGGGGTAGGGGGAGGGAGATGGGGGGAGGGGGAGGGGAGATGGGGAGGGGGGGAGGGGAGATGGGGGGGAGGGGGGGGAGGGAGATGGGGGGAGGGGGAGGGGAGATGGGGAGGGAGATGGGGAGATGGGGAGGGAGAGGAGAGGGGAGATGGGGAGGGAGAGGGGAGATGGGGTGAGGGGGAGGGAGATGGGGGTAGGGGGAGGGAGATGGGGGGAGGGGGAGGGAGATGGGGAGGGGGGGAGGGGAGATGGGGGGGAGGGGGGGAGGGAGATGGGGGGAGGGGGAGGGGAGATGGGGAGGGGGTGAGGGGAGATGGGGTGAGGGGGAGGGAGATGGGGGGAGGGAGATGGGGGGAGGGGGAGGGAGATGGGGAGGGAGATGGGGAGATGGGGAGGGAGAGGAGAGGGGAGATGGGGAGGGAGAGGGGAGATGGGGAGGGAGAGGGGAGATGGGGAGGGAGAGGGGAGATGGGGAGGGAGAGGGGAGATGGGGAGGGAGAGGGGAGATGGGGAGGGAGAGGGGAGATGGGGAGGGAGAGGGGAGATGGGGAGATGGGGAGGGAGAGGAGAGGGGAGATGGGGGGAGGGGGAGGAAGATGGGGGGAGGGGGAGGGGAGATGGGGAGGGGGTGAGGGGAGATGGGGTGAGGGGGAGGGAGATGGGGGTAGGGGGAGGGGAGATGGGGAGGGGGAGAGTGACAGGAAGGGGCAGAGTGTACAAACATTATAAACCGGCAGCAAATTAGGGTCAAAGGGGGAAAAAATTGTAAAAAAAAAAAGGCACAATTAATGGCTCTTTGCTTAAATGCATGTAGTATTTGGAACCAAATAAATGAATTAACAGCACAAATAGAGGTTAACGGGTATGATCTTATCGCCATTCCGGAGACCTGGTTACAAGGTCAATGCTGGGAACTAAATATTCAGGGTTTGTGACTCTTTTTTTCGAAAGGACAGGAAGGAAAGGGTGGTGGGGTAGATTTGTTCGCACGAGATGGAATAAATACGATAGCAAGAAATGATCTTGGATCGGAAGATGTGGAACCCATATGGGTGGAGGTAAGAAATAGCAAGGGGGAGAAGACACTGGTGGGAGTAGTCTCTTGGCCTCCTGACAGTAACTATACTGTAGGACAGAGAATAAATCAGGAGATAATGAGGGCATATAAAAAAAAAAGGCAGCACATTAATCACGGGTGACTTTAATCTCCATGTAGATTGGGAGAATCAAACTGGCAGAAGTAGCCATGAACAAGAATTCACAGTATATTCGGGACAGTTTCCTGGAACTGATCCAACCAGGGATCAGGCTATCTTGGATCCGGTAATGTGTAATGAGGCAGGTTTAATAAATGATCTCAGAGTAAAAGGTCTCCTAGGAAACTGACCATAACCTGGTGGAATTTAGCATTCCTGATGAGAGTCAGAAACTTGGGTCAGAAGCATCTGTGCTGGACTTAAATAAGGGTGATTACAAAGGAATGAGGACAGGGTTGTCTGGAGTGGACTGGGAAAGGGGTTTAGCAGAAAAGACAGTGGATGAACAATGGCAGACGTTTAAGAAAATAGTTCATGACTCACAACAAAGATATATCCCAGTGAGGAAGAAGGATTGTAGGCAGAGAATAAACCAACCAGGGTTAACCAAAGAAGTTAAGGTGTGTATCAAATTGAAAGAAAAATCATGTAATATGACAAAGATTAGTGGTAAGCCAGAAGATTGGGAATGTTTTAAAAAACCAACAGAAGATGACCAAAAAATAATAGAGAGAGGAAATAAACTTTTGAGGGTAAACTAACGAGTAATATAAAAACAGACAGTAAGAGCTTCTTTAATATATAAAAAGGAAGAGAGAGACCAAAGTGAACATGGGCCCCTTAGAGAACGAGGCTGGTGAAATAATAATGAGGAGCCAGGAAATGACAGAGGAGTTGAATAAATACTTTGCATCAGTCGTCACGGTAGAACACACTAATAGCATTCCAAAAATACTAAATAATCAAGGGGCAAAAGGGGGGTCGGGGGAGGAAATAAATAGAATAACTATCACTAGAGAATAATACTAGGGAAACTCATGGGTCTCAAGGCTGATAGGTCCCCTGGACCTGATAGGTTGCATCTTATGATATTAAAGGAAGTAGATGCAGAGATAGTGGATGCACTGGTAGTAACCTTCCAAGAATCCTTAGATTCTGGAAAAGTCCCAGAGGATTGGAAAACTGCCAAAGTAACACCCATATTCAAAAAGGGAGGGAGACAACAAACAGGTAACTATAGGTCAGTGAGCTTAACATCTGTCATTGGGAACATGTTAGAGTCCATTATAAAGGATGTAATAGCAGAGTATTTAGAAATGCATAATTTAATCACACAGAGTCTTCATGGAGGGGGTATCATGCATGACAAATTTATTAGAATTCTTTGAGGAGGTAACAAGCAGGATAGATAAAGGGGAACCAGTAGATGTAATATATTTGGATTTCCAAAAGGCATTCGATAAAGTACCACATATAAGGCTACTTAATAAGATAAGAGCCCATGGTGTTGAGGGTTGCATAATACCTTGGATAGAGGACTGGCAAACTAATAGAAGACAGAGAGCTAGGATACAGGGGGGGCATTTTCAGGATGGCAGCCTGTAACTAGTGGGGTGCCACAGGGATCAGTGCTGGGGCCACAATTATTTACAATATATATTAATGATTTGGATGAGGGAAATTAATGTACTATCGCCAAGTTTGCGGATGACACAAAAATAGGCGGGAAGGCAAGTGGTGACGGTGACACGAAGAGTCTACAGAGGGACATAGGTTCAGTGAGTGGGCATCAACTTGGCAGATGGAATATAATGTGGGAAAATGTGAGGTTCTGCACTTTGGCAGGAAGAATAGAGGAGCTGAATATTATTTAAATGGAGAAAGACGGCAGAAAGCTGCAGCACAGAGGGATTTGGGGGTCCTCGTGCATGAATCACAAAAAAGCTAACATACAAGTTCAACAGGTAATAGGGAAGGCAAGTGGAATGTTGGCCTTTATTTCAAAGGGAATGGAGTATAAAAATAGGGAAGCCTTGCTAAAACTGTACAAGGCACTAGTTAGACCACACCTAGAATACTGTGAGCAGTTTTGGTCCCCTTATCTAAGGAAAGATGTACTGGCATTGGAGGCAGTCCAGAGAAGGTTCACTAGGTTGATCCCAGTAATGGAGGGATTTTCTTATCAGGAGAGGTTGAGTAGGTTGAGCCTGTACTCATTGGAGTTTAGGAGAATGAGAGCTGACCTTATTGAAACATATAAGATTCTTAGGGAGCGTGACAGGGTAGATGCTGAGAGGTTGTTTCCCCTTGTGGGAGAGTCTAGGAGCAGAGGGCATAATCTCAGAGTAAGGGGTCACCCATTTAAGACAGAGATGAGGAGGAGTTTCTTCTCTCAGAGGGTAGTGAATGTGTGGAATTCTTTACCGCAGAGAGCTGTAGAGGTTGGGTCGCTGAGTATATTCAGGGTGGGAGATAGACAGGTTTTTGATCAGTCCGGGAATCAAGGGTTAGGGGGGAAAAGGCAGGAAAGTGGGGTTGAGGATCATCAGATCAGCCATGGTCTCAATGAAGGGCAGAGCAGACTCGATGGGCTGAATGGCCTCCTTCTGCTCCTACATCTCATGGCCCGTCTCAAGGGAGCGCTGCACCATCAGGGGTGGGGCCATTCCTGAGGGAACATTGCACGGTCAGGGTCGGGGGTCTGTCCCCGGAGGAGGTGGGGGGGTCGGGGGTCTGTCCCGGAAGGGGGCGCAGTCTGTCTCGGCCGGAGGGGGGGGGGCTATCCCAAGGGGGTGCGGAGTCAGTCCTGAGGGGGCGGGGCCTATCCTGAGGGGGCGAGGTCAGTCCTGAGAGGGCGGGGCCTATCCTGAGGGGGCAGGGTCAGTCCTGAGGGGGTGGGGCCTATCCCGAGGAGGTGGTCAGTCCTGAGGGGGTGGGGCCTATCCCAAGGGGGCGGAGTCAGTCCTGAGGAGGTGGGGCCTATCCCGAGGGGGCAGAGTCAGTCCTGAGGGGGTGGGCCTATCCCGAGGGGGCAGAGTCAGTCCTGAGGGGGTGGGGCCAATCCTGAGGGGGTGGAGTCAGTCCTGAGGGGGTGGGGCCTATCCTGAGGGGGCGAAGTCAGTCCTGAGGGGGTGGGGCCTATCCCGAGGGGGCAGAGTCAGTCCTGAGGGGGTGGGGCCTATCCCGAGTCTATGCCGAGGGGGCGGAGTCTATGCCGAGGGGGCGGAGTCTATGCCGAGGGGGCGGAGTCTATGCCGAGGGGGCGGAGTCTATGCCGAGGGGGCGGAGTCTATGCCGAGGGGGCGGAGTCTATGCCGAGGGGGCGGAGTCTATGCCGAGGGGGCGGAGTCTATGCCGAGGGGGCGGAGTCTATGCCGAGGGGGCGGAGTCAGTCCTGAGGGGGTGGGGCCTATCCCGAGATGGCGGGGCCTATCCTGAGGGGGTGGAGTCAGTCCTGAGGGGGTGGGGCCTATCCCGAGATGGCGGGGCCTATCCTGAGGGGGTGGAGTCAGTCCTGAGGGGGTGGGGCCTATCCCGAGGGGGCACAGCTGATTTTGGGTACTGCAGTGTGGAGACTGTTAGTCTGCCTGTTGTGTTTCTGTGTGTAGGAGGAATCGTTTTGTGAGCCTATGGACTGTTTTCACTGGGGCCATCAGACAGTCTGCGATGGGGGTGCCGAGCTCAGTAGACACAGTGGTTTATCACTCCGGCTACGAACCCTTTCTGGACCCAAACACTGAAGATAACAGCAACGATATCGCGATCCTACACCTGCAGGTCCCATTGAACTTCTCAGGTATGAAATCCTTCACCCTGTTGGCCATCACTCATCTACACTGGCTCCTGGTCTGGCAACACCTCTGTTTTAAAATTCTCTGCCTTGTCTTAGTACTATCACTGTAACATCCTCCAGCCCCTACAACCCTCCCTATCTCTCTAACCTCCTCCAGCCCCTACAACCCTCCCTATCTCTCTAACCTCCTCCAGCCCCTACACACCTCCCTATCTCTCTAACCTCCTCCAGCCCCGACAACCCTCCCTATCTCTCTAACCTCCTCCAGCCCCGACAACCCTCCCTATCTCTCTAACCTCCTCCAGCCCCGACAACCCTCCCTATCTCTCTAACCTCCTCCAGCCCCGACAACCCTCCCTATCTCTCTAACCTCCTCCAGCCCCGACAACCCTCCCTATCTCTGTAACCTCCTCCAGCCTCTACAACCCTGCCTATCTCTCTAACCTCCTCCAGCCCCGACAACCCTCCCTATCTCTCTAACCTCCTCCAGCCCCTACAACCCTCCCTATCTCTCTAACCTCCTCCAGCCCCTACAACCCTGCCTATCTCTCTAACCTCCTCCAGCCCCTACAACCCTGCCTATCTCTCTAACCTCCTCCAGCCCCGACAACCCTCCCTATCTCTGTAACCTCCTCCAGCCCCGACAACCCTCCCTATCTCTCTAACCTCCTCCAGCCCCTACAACCCTCCCTATATCTGTAACCTTCTCCAGCCCCGACAACCCTCCCTATCTCTGTAACTTCCTCCAGCCCCTACAACCCTCCCTATCTCTGTAACTTCCTCCAGCCCCTACAACCCTCCCTATCTCTGTAACTTCCTCCAGCCCCTACAACCCTCCCTATCTCTGTAACTTCCTCCAGCCCCTACAACCCTCCCTATCTCTGTAACCTCCTCCAGCCCCTACAACCCTCCCTATCTCTGTAACCTCCTCCAGCCCCTACAACCCTCCCTATCTCTGTAACCTCCTCCAGCCCCTACAACCCTCCCTATCTCTGTAACCTCCTCTAGCCCTCTGCAACATCCTTGTAGAACTGTACAGCACAGGAGGAGGCCATTCAGCCCATCGTGCCTGTGCTGGCTCTTTGAAAGTTCTATCCAATTAGTCCCCTCTCCCCCCCCCTGCTCTTTCCCTCACAGACCTGCAAATTTTTCCCCTTCGAGTATTTCTCCAATTCCCCCCCTTTTTGAAAGTCCCTATTGAATCTGCTTCCACCGCCCTTTCAGGCAGCGCCTTCCAGATCACAACAACTCGCTGGGTCAAAAAATAATCCTCCTCATCTCCCCCCCACCTCTGGTCCTTTTCCCCGATTCTCTCCAATCTGTGTCCCTCTGGTTACCGACCCTCCAGCCGCTGGAAACACTTTCTCCTCATCGACTCTATCCAAACCCCCTCCTGATGTTGAACGTTCTGATTCAATCTCCCCCTTAACCTTCTCCGCTCCGAGGGAGAACGATCCCGGCTTCTCCTGGTCCCTCCATGTGAATGGAGTCCCTGGAGTACTGTGGACCAAGTTGGCCTCCTTTTCTCAGAAAGGATATAATTGCATTCGACTCAGTTCAGAGACACGTCCCTGAGCTGATAGCTAGGATGGGGTGGGTTATCTCACAAAGAAAGGTTGGACAGGTTGGGCCTGTATCCGTTGGAGTTTAGAAGAGTGAGAGGTGATCTTATTGAAATATATAAAGACCCTGAGGGGACTTGACAGGGTGGGTGCTCCCCTTGTGGGAGAGACTAGAACTAGGGGGGGGGGGAGCCACTGTTTAAAAATAATTTGAAGACAGAGATGAGGAGATTTTTTTTCCCCCTCCGAAGGTGGTGAATCTCTGGAACTCTCTTCACCGGAGAACGTTGGAGGCAGGGTCAACAAATATTTTGGAGGCAGAGGTAGATAGATGCTTGATTAACAAGGGAGCCAAAATGTTATTGGGTGGGTGAGGTGGGGGGCAGGGGGGGGTAGATGGGATTGTGGAGTTGAGGCCACACTCAGATCAGCCATGACCTTATTGGATGGTGGGGCAGGCTTAAGGGGTTGAATGGCCGCCTCCTGCTCCGAATTCGGACGCTCACCCTCGGAACTGTTCTGGTAAATCTCCTCCAAGGCGTTGACATCCTTCCTAAAAGTGTGGTGCCAAGGATTGGACACGCTACACCCGCTGGAGCCCAAAGCTTGTGATTTATAGAGGGAGGGACTTTATTGCTTTGGAACTCTACGCCTCTTTTCGAGCCCAAGAATTTTATTTTTATTGGCTTTTTACAAATCGTGCGCTGAGTTTTGCAAATCAGTGATATTATATCGAACGTCAGATGTGATCCCGCGTTTGGACAGCACATCCTGAACGATCCAGAGTGCGCCAACGCACGACGTGAATTTCCGATTGCCGGTCAGCCTTGCAGTGTGGCTTACTTACACCTGCTACGCACTCTCAAACGCAGGGGACCCGGCCTCTGCAGACAAAAGCAACGCGTCCAGGCGCTGCACCTTTTGTCGAATTAAAACAAAAGCTTGGGACGATAGTCGCCTTGTGGCGTTCTCCACGGCGGCGCCTCGACCAATGGGAGCTGGCTTGCCCAACTCAATCCGCGGCCTTTTTCTCAAGGAGTGTGAATGGTTGCTCCCCTTTGAAATTTGGAATTCTTTCATCTGTCCTGAGGAGTGTGAGCTGAGAAGCGACAACAGTGTCTCTCTTCCCTTGGCAACGCTCCTCCTGCCCTGTACCGCCTATTTATTGCTGATTATTGGTATTGAAGGTCCTTGTGTCTTTCTCTAGACCACATCCAACCGCTTTGCCTGCCGGCGTTCGGACAGCGGCTTGTGGATGGGACCCTGTGTAGTGTGACGGGCTGGGGCAACACTGAATATTACGGTGAGTTACCCCCCCCCCCGCCGCTGCGGGGCTTAAACTGACTCGGTGGGACCCGGCTTTGTTCCCAAGGGCGAGGGGTTGGTGGGGGATGGTGGGGCGGGGGGGGAAGGTGGTGGGGTGGTGGGGGGGGGGTTGCAGATCCAAGTTCACGGAGCCGCAGAATGTCGGTTCCCGCACAGAAGGAGGCCGTTCGGGCTCTTCCTGTCTGTGCCGGCTCTCCGAGCGAGCGGTTCACCACGCGAGGTTGCGCGCCGAGGATTGGGGTTACCAGAGACCGGGCCCTGCGTGGGGTAGGTGGGTGGGTGGGGTCCCTATGCACCCACCCCCCCCCCAGCTGACTGTGTTCCACCTGAGTGTTGACTTAAAAGCTGTGGGGGGAGGCTCTGATCTCACTACTTCACAAGCGAGGGATGACCGCAGCTCCCTGTGTGTCTGCGACCACACCCTGCAGGAGCCCTGTCGAATTAAACGTGACCGGGCAATTCACCCATAGGAGGCAGGCTTTAATGAGTGACTGAAAGGAGGAGAGAGAGAGAGAGAGAGAGAGAGGGGCAGAGAGCTTTTAGGAGGGGATTCCAGAGCTCAGGACCCCACCCCCCACCGCCCTCCCCCCCACAACCAGGCAGCTGAAGGCACGGCCGCCAATGGTGGAGCGATGGGAAGCGGGGGATGGTCCAAAGGCCGGAATTGGGAGGAGCGCAGAAATCTCGGAGGGTTGGAGGGGCTGGAGGAGGTTACAGAGATAGGGAGGGGTTGTAGGGTCAGGAGGAGGTTACAGAGATAGGGAGGGGTTGTAGGGGCTGGAGGAGGTTACAGAGATAGGGAGGGTTGTAGGGACTGGAGGAGGTTACAGAGATAGGGAGGGTTGTAGGGGCTGGAGGAGATTACACAGATAGGGAGGGTTGTAGGGGCTGGAGGAAGTTACAGAGATAGGGAGGGTTGTAGGGGCTGGTGGAGGTTATAGAGTTGGGAAAGTTGTAGGGTCGGGAGAAGGTTACAGAGATAGGGAGGTGTGTAGGGGCTGGAGGAGGTTACAGAGATAGGGAGGGGTGTAGGGGCTGGAGGAGGTTACACAGATAGGGAAGGGTATAGGGGTTGGAGGAGGTTACAGAGATAGGGAGGGTTGTAGGTGCTGGAGGTGGTTACAGAGATAGGGAGGGTTGTAAGGGCTAGTGGAGGTTACAGAGATAGGGAGTGTTGTAGAGGCTGGAGGAGGTTACACAGATAGGGAGGGTTGTAGAGGCTGGAGGAGGTTACAGAGATAGGGAGGGTTGTAGGGGCTGGTGGAGGTTATAGAGTTGGGAAAGTTGTAGGGTCAGGAGGAGGTTACAGAGATAGGGAGGGGTGTAGGGGTTGGAGGAGGTTACAGAGATAGGGAGGGGTGTAGGGGCTGGAGGAGGTTACAGAGATAGGGAGGGGTGTAGGGCCTGGAGGAGGTTACACAGATAGGGAGGGTTGTAGAGGCTGGTGGAGGTTACAGAGATAGGGAGGTTTGTAGGGACTGAGAAGGGTATAGAGATAGGGAGGGTTGTAGGGGCTGGAGGAGGTTACAGAGATAGCGAGGGTTGTAGGGTCTGGAGGAAGTTACAGAGATAGGGAGGGTTGTAGGGTCTGGAGGAAGTTACAGAGATAGGGAGGGTTGTAGGGTCTGGAGGGAGTTACAGAGTATAGCGAGGGTTGTAGGGGCTGGTGGAGGTTATAGAGTTGGGAAGGTTGTAGGGGCTGGAGGAGGTTACAGAGATAGGGAGGGTTGTAGGGTGTGGAGGAGGTTACAGAGATAGGGAGGGTTGTAGGGTCTGGAGGAGGTTTCAGAGATAGGGACGGTTGTAAGGGGCAGGAGGGGGTTACAGAGATAGGGAGGGTTGTAGGGTCTGGAGGAGGTTACAGAGATAGGGAGGGTTGTAGAGACTGGTGGAGGTTACAGAGATAGGGAAGGTTGTAGGGGCTGGAGGAGGTTACACAGATAGGGAAGGTTGTAGCGGCTGGAGGAAGTTACAGAGATAGGGAGGGTTGTAGGGGCTGGTGGAGGTTATAGAGTTGGGAAAGTTGTAGGGTCGGGAGGAGGTTACAGATATAGGGAGGGGTGTAGGGGTTGGAGGAGGTTACAGAGATAGGGAGGGGTGTAGGGGCTGGAGGAGGTTACAGAGATAGGGAGGGGTGTAGGGGCTGGAGGAGGTTACACAGATAGGGAGGGTTGTAGAGGCTGGTGGAGGTTACAGAGATAGGGAAGGTTGTAGGGGCTGGAGGTGGTTACAGAGATAGGGAGGGTTGTAGGGGCTGGAGGAGGTTACAGAGATAGGGAGGTTTGTAGGGACTGAGAAGGTTATAGAGATAGGGAGGGTTGTAGGGGCTGGAGGAGGTTACAGAGATAGGGAGGGTTGTAGGGTCTGGAGGAAGTTACAGAGATAGGGAGGGTTGTAGGGTCTGGTGGAGGTTACAGAGATAGGGAGGGTTGTAGGGTCTGGAGGAAGTTACAGAGATAGCGAGGGTTTTAGGGGCTGGTGGAGGTTATAGAGTTGGGAAGGTTGTAGGGTCTGGAGGAGGTTTCAGAGATAGGGACGGTTGTAGGGGGCAGGAGGGGGTTACAGAGATAGGGAGGGTTGTAGGGTCTGGAGGAGGTTACAGAGATAGGGAGGGTTGTAGAGGCTGGTGGAGGTTACAGAGATAGGGAAGGTTGTAATGGCTGGAGGTGGTTACAGAGATAGGGAGAGTTCTAGGGGCTGGAGGAGATTACAGAGATAGGGAAGTTTGTAGGGACTGAGAAGGTTATAGAGATAGGGAGGGTTGTAGTGGCTGGTGGAGGTTATAGAGTTGGGAAAGTTGTAGGGTCAGGAGGAGGTTACAGAGATAGGGAGGGGTGTAGGGGTTGGAGGAGGTTACAGAGATAGGGAGGGGTGTAGGGGCTGGAGGAGGTTACAGAGATAGGGAGGGGTGTAGGGGCTGGCGGAGGTTACAGAGATAGGGAGGGTTGTAGGGGCTGGAGGAGGTTACAGAGATAGGGAGGGTTGTAGGGGCTGGAGGAGGTTACAGAGATAGGGAGGGGTTGAGGGGCTGGAGGAGGTTACAGAGATAGGGAGGGGTTACGGAGATCTGCTGGGGGTTGGGTGGGGTGGGGATGGGTTGTGCGGCGTGGAGAGAGGGACTTGTCCCATGTGCCTTGGAGTAAAAGAGTGGCGAGGGTCCAGGTCCAGGTCCCAGTCTCGGGACGCATCGGTACTAATCGCTGACGTGTTGGACACAGGTCAAGAGTCCGACGTACTCCGAGAAGCTCACGTGCCCATCATCAGCAACAGTCGATGTAACAGCCCCGAGTTCTACAACAATCAGATCATGCCCAGCATGTTTTGTGCTGGGTACAGTGAGGGCGGAGTCGATGCCTGTCAGGTGAGTGTTTGACCGTCCCGACAGGCGCTGGGCCAGCCTCGCAGGCTGAACCCTCTCGCGTGCTCGTGTTAATCTTTCCCACCGAGGGAATTCCATTCCCTCCCTCCTGCTGCCCCTTAGCCGGGGGATAGTGAAACGAAACTATCACCAGCTCCTCCTCGATGTCAAAGCACTCAAAAAGAGAATGCGCGTTCCTCCAGTGCCTTCCTTCACCTGCAGGGCACCCCAAAGTGCGTCACAGCCCGCGGGATAGTTTATTTATTTTTTTCATTGTAATGTAGGAAACAACAGCAGCAGCAGCAGCCAATTTGCGCACAGCAAGATCCCACAAGCAGCAATGTGATCATGACCCAGATCGTCTGTTTTTAATGATGTTGGTTGAGGGATAAATATTGGCCCCGGGGCACCGGGGGTTGGGGGGGGTGGGTTTAATGTCTCATCCCGAGGGACAGCACCCCTCAGACATGGTGGAGCTGCCCCTCTGCCCTGGGCCTGGGACTGTGCACTTGCTTTATGTATACGGGTGTTGGGACACCGAGGGAAGAATTGGAAGCGTAGTCTCTCTGATCTCGGCCAACTTCCCTCGTTCCACCAGCAGCTTTGCTCTTTGTTGATGGTAACTCGCTTTCCCCCTCCCCCTCCCTCCCTCCCCACCTCTCTCTCTCTCTCTCTCTCTCTCTCTCAGGGTGACAGTGGTGGGCCTCTGGTCTGTGAGGACCATCTCTCGAATCGAACACGATGGCGTCTCTGTGGGATTGTCAGTTGGGGTACAGGCTGCGCAATGGCCAACAAGCCGGGTGTTTACAGCAGAGTGACAGAATACCAGGAGTGGATCTACCGGGCAATGCAGGTAGGATCAATCTGTGAGCTGGGCTCGTCACTGAAGGACTTGTGCCCCTCCCTGCTCGTGCACACAGACACACACGGTTAGATACAGAGTAAAGCTTCCCCTTCACTACCCCCATCAAACACTCCCAGGACAGGTACAGCACGGGGTTAGATACAGAGTAAATCTCCCTCTACACTGTGCCCATCAAACACTCCCAGGGCAGGTACAGCACGGGGTTAGATACAGAGTAAATCTCCCTCTAACACCGTCCCCATCAAACACTCCCAGGACAGGTACAGCACAGGATTAGATACAGAGTAAAGCTCCCTCTACACTGTCCCCATCAAACGCACCCAGGACAGGTACAGCACCGGGTTAGACCTTTGCGTCATGTGGAGTAATGGGGGTAACTGAGAGTTGCTTGTCTTGTCTGGAGGTGGTTGGTGGGGGGGGTGGTGGGGGTTGGGGGTTGAGGTTGGGGGGTGGTGGGGGGGTGGGTGGTGATTGACTGGAGTTGGAAAGGTGTCCCTGGGGTGCAGTAACCCATCTTTTGAATTACATTTGCAGACGTACAAAGACAGGGAAGGCATTCACTCGTTGGATTAAAGGAGCCTTTGTGTTGGGGACATGCCAGGACAGCACTTGTCCAGGGAATTTTCCGGTGCTGTTGAAGTTGCTTCTATTTTTATATTGTGAAATGAACATTCCTGTGTGATATGTCGGAGACCCAGGATGGGTCGCTGACAGCCTGAGAACTTGCTTGCTGTTGAATATCTCTACACCGTTCACCTCAGCGTGAGGTTAAAAATTGTTGTGCTTCAAATTTTGCAAGGTAAGGAATTTGAACAGTTGGACGCTGCTGCCTGGAGGCTGGAGGACATCTTGATGCCCTTTTGGGAGTTCCGGGCACATTTTCGAAATGCCTCGCCAAGCAGATGAGGGATGGGTGATGGAGTTTAAATTGTTTCTTGGGATTGGTAGAGGTGGGGGGGTGGTGGGGGGGGTGGCAGGGGGGGCGGTGGTTTCCTGCTTTCGACAAACCGAACCCTGGGGCCAGCAGCGTTTTAATGTATTTCGCGTGGCCTGGTGAAGCCCCAGTTGCTGGGTCATGTCTCGGCGTAGCCGAGAGTCACAGGGAGGAGATGGTCGAGTCAAATTTGATGAAATCTGGTCCGGTACCCCCGCAACCCGACTAATCCCCACTCCCCGCACCCTTTAATATCCCACCCAGTCTAATCCCACTCTCCCCCTCACTCACTGCACCCTTTAATATCCCACCCAGTCTAATCCCACTCACTCCCTCACTCCCCGCACACTTTAATATCCCACCCAGTCTAATCCCACTCTCCTGCTCACCCCCCGCACACTTTAATATCCCACCCAGTCTAATCCCACTCCCCCCCTCACTCCCCGCACCCTTTAATATCCCACCCAGTCTAATCCCACTCCCCCCCTCACTCCCCGCACCCTTTAATATCCCACCCAGTCTAATCCCACTCTCCCCCTCACTCCCCGCACACTTTAATATCCCACCCAGTCTAATCCCACTCTCCCCCTCACACCCCACATCCTTTAATATCCCACCCAGTCTAATCCCACTCTCCCCCTCACTCCCCGCACCCTTTAATTTCCCACCCAGTCTAATCCCACTCTCCCCCTCACTCCCCGCACCCTTTAATATCCCACCCAGTCTAATCCCACTCCTCCATGACGTGGGTGGATTACCTTGCTGTTCCCTCAGCTTTTTACTGTCCCCCGAGATGGTGAACCCAGTTGAACCTCGTCCCCGAACCCTGTAACTGCCCTGCCATCTGCGCCTGGCCAAGTCTGCCCGATCCTGACTGTGTGCCGGCATTCCCGAATGTTCCCATGTTGCAGCAGTGGCTCCCGTTCACTCCATCATCAGCCCTGTGCTGTTAGCCTTCGTCACTCTCTGACCCCACTCGCTGTGGGTGATTCTCGGCCTCTGGGCTGGTGGTGGGAGTGGGAGCCGTGGTCACTCCCTCACTTGGTCCCTCTTGACTTTGTTGGAGGGGGGGTGAGAAGAGTCGGATTGCCAGCTGCTCCCCACGCCACCCATCTCTGTCCGGGACTCAGGTGTCCGGCTAAAGGAGCATGGTCAGCATTGCGACACCTCTCTTCTCTCTCTGCTTTCTCTCTATCTCTCTATCTATCTCTCTATCTATCTCTCTCTCTATCTCTCTCTCTATCTCTCTGTCTCTGTCTCTGTCTCTGTCTCTCTCTCTCTCTCTCTCTCTTTCTCTCTCTCTTTCTCTCTCTCTTTCTCTCTCTCTCTCTTTCTCTCTTTCTCTCTCTCTCTCTTTCTCTCTCTCTTTCTCTCTCTCTCTTTCTCTCTCTCTCTTTCTCTCTCTCTTTCTCTCTCTCTTTCTCTCTCTTTTCTCTCGCTTTTTCTCTCTTTTTTTCTCTCTTTTTCTCTCTCTTTTTCTCTCTCTTTTTCTCTCTCTTTTTCTCTCTCTTTTTCTCTCTCTTTTTCTCTCTCTTTTTCTCTCTCTTTTTCTCTCTCTTTTTCTCTCTCTTTCTCTCTCTTTCTCTCTCTCTTTCTCTCTCTCTTTCTCTCTCTCTTTCTCTCTCTTTTTCTCTCTCTTTTTCTGTCTCTTTTTCTGTCTCTCTCTCTTTCTCTCTTTCTCTCTCTCTCCCTCTCTTTTTCTCTCTCTCTTCCTCCCTCTTTCTCTCCTTTCTCTCTCTTTCTCTCCGTTCTCTGTTTCTTTTCTCCCCCTCTCTCTCTCTCTCTCTTCCTCTCTTTAGCCTGCACACCTTAACCTCCCCTAACACCCCCCACCTCTCAATAAACCACGCCTCCCTCTCAACCCAACACTGATTTCAAGCACCTTACCAGCCAGTGACACTAATTAAAATGAGCTGCCTGTTTGAGAGTCAGGTAAACATTAACGCCCCGGCTGCTGGATATTTATTCACTGATGATGTTCGATATCCATGTACCATAAAATGGCTGATTCTGATAATTTTTCGAGCCTGTTTGTTTCTGAATGTGACATGAGAATGTACATATCCTTCCTCTGTATATTGACAATCACCTGTAATTATTTGTATATTATCTGTGTATATTTGAAATTTTGGACACCATTGGTTTGATTCTTTTTAATGCGTTTTTGTGATTTTAAAAACAATGATTTAACACATTCTCTCTGTCCTGTGCAATTTTTGTTTAACGCTTTTGTTCTGACCACACTTTGGTTGACAGGAGAATTGCTTTCTTTAAAAATAATCTCCCCCAGCAGCCTTGGACTCGTATTCCAACGCTCTCCTGTCTGGCCTTACCTCCTGCACTCTGTAAGCTTCAAATCCCTGTATCCCTAACTAATAGGGAGGGTCGTAGGGGCTGGAGGAGGTTACAGAGATAGGGAGGGTCGTAGGGGCTGGAGGAGGTTACAGAGATAGGGAGGGTTGTAGGGGTTGGAGGAGGTTACAGAGATAGGGAGGGTCGTAGGGGCTGGAGGAGGTTACAGAGATAGGGAGGGTCGTAGGGGCTGGAGGAGGGTTACAGAGATAGGGAGGGGTGTAGGGGCTGGAGGAGGTTACAGAGATAGGGAGGGTCGTAGGGGCTGGAGGAGGTTACAGAGATAGGGAGGGTCGTAGGGGCTGGAGGAGGTTACAGAGATAGGGAGTGTTGTAGGGGCTGGAGGAGGTTACAGAGATAGGGAGGGTTGTGGTTGGAGGAGGTTACAGAGATAGGGAGGGTTGCAGGGTCTGGAGGAGATTACAGAAATAGGGTGGGTTGTAGGGGTTGGAGGAGGTTACAGAGATAGGGAGGGGTGTAGGGGCTGGAGGAGGTTACAGAGATAAGGAGGGTTGGAGGGGCTGGAGGAGATTACAGAAATAGGGTGGGTTGTAGGGGTTGGAGGAGGTTACAGAGATAGGGAGGGGTGTAGGGGCTGGAGGAGGTTACAGAGATAAGGAGGGTTGGAGGGGCTGGAGGAGGTTACAGAGATAGGGAGGGTTGTAGGGGCTGGAGGAGGTTGCAGGGATAGGGAGGGTCGTAGGGGCTGGAGGAGGGTTACAGAGATAGGGAGGGGTGCAGGGGCTGGAGGAGGGTTACAGAGATAGGGAGGGTTGTAGGGGCTGGAGGAGGTTGCAGGGATAGGGAGGGTCGTAGGGGCTGGAGGAGGGTTACAGAGATAGGGAGGGGTGCAGGGGCTGGAGGAGGCTACAGCAATAGGGAGGTTTCTCTTTTGTCTGTTTTGCCTGTGAAGCACTGTGATGTTTTATGACGTTGAAGGCACTATATAAATGCAAGTTGTAATCAGCGTAAGCTGCAAGTGAGAGGCAGGGCTAAGCGATCCCACAACCCGTCCTGTCACATCCAGTGGTGAATGGTGGTGGACAATTAAACAACTCACTGGAGTAGAAGGCTCCCCAAATATCCCCATCCTCAATGATGGGGGAGCCCAGCACATCAGTGCAAAAGATAAGGCTGAAGCGTTCGCTACAATCTTCAGCCAGAAGTGCCGAGTGGATGATCCATCTCGGCCTCCTCCGGAGGTCCCCAGCATCATAGATGCCAGTCTTCAGCCAATTCGATTCACTCCACGTGATATCAGAAACAGGTGAAGGCACTGGATACTGCAAAGGCTATGGGGCCCTGACAATATTCCGGCGATAGTCCTGAAGACTTGTGCTCCAGAACTGGCCGCACCCCCTAGCCAAGCTGTTCCAGTACAGCTACAACACCGGCATCTACCCGGCTAGGTGGGAAATTGCCCAGGTATGTCCTGTACACAAAACGCAGGACACACCCAATCTGGCAAATTACCATAACAAAAATAAAAAATCCTGGACTTCGACAAAAGTACAAAGAGGTATTGAAGGTGGTGATATTATCTAAGGAATGTGCTAATTAAGGGTAGAAAGCAGGACAAGCAAGGTACAGATAGTCCTAGTGGGGGTGGGGTGAAGGGAAGGGATCGTAATAGGTTAAAAGGTAGAGATAAAACAATGGATAGAAATACGTTTAAAAATAATGGAAATCGGTGGGAAAATAAATATCTATATAAATTATTGGAAATTACCACCCCATCAGTCTACTGTCCATCATCGGTAAAGTAATGGAAGGAGTAATCAAACAGCATCTGTGCAATGTTCAGCACTATTGATAACTCCTCAGATACAGAACTACATATGCAGCAAGATCTGGACAATATCCAGGCTTGGGCTGTCAAGTGGCAAGTAACTTTCCAGGCAATGACCATCTCCAACAAGAGAGAATCCAACCATCGCCCCTTGACATTCAATGGCATCACCATCACTGAATCCCCCACTATCAACATCCTGGGGGTTACCATTGACCAGAAACTGGACTGGACTAGCCATATAAATACTGTGGCTACAAGAGCAGGTCAGAGGCTGGGAATCCTGCAGTGAGTAACTCACCTCCTGACTCCCCAAATCCTGTCCACCATCTACAAGGCACAAGTCAGGAGTGTGATGGAATACTCCCCACTTGCCTGGATGAGTGCAGCTCCCACAACACTCAAGAAGCTCAACACCATCCAGGACAAAGCAGCCCACTTGATTGGCAATCCCACCTACCACCTTAAGCATCCACTAACTCCATCACCGGCCGTTCCTTCACTGTCGCTGGGTCAAAATCCGGGAACTCCCTCCCTAACAGCGCTGTGGGTGTACCTACACCACAGGGACTGCAGCGGGTCAAGAAGGCAGCTCACCACCACCTTCTCAAGGGGTAATTAGGGATGGGCAATAAATTCTGGGCCCAGCCTGCAAAGCCCACATCCTGTAAATGAATTTTTAATGTTAAAATTCCAAGGCGGTAGGTTGGTAAATAGTGAGGAGGAAAGCCTTAAATTACAGGACGATATAGATGGACTAGTCAGGTGAGCAGAGCAGTGGCAAACGGAATTTAATCCTGAGAAGTGTGAGGTGATGCATTTTGGAAGGACAAACAAGGCACGGGAATACACAATGAATGGTAGAACCCTAGGAAGTACAGAGGATCAGAGGGACCTTGGTGTACATGTCCATAGATCCCTGAAGGCAGCAGCACAGGTAGATAATGTGGTTAAGAAGGCATATGGGATACTTGCCTTTATTAGCCGAGGCATAGAATATAAGAGCAGGGAGGTTAGGTTGGAGCTGTATAAAATACAAGTTAGGCCACAGCTGGAGTACTGTGTGCAATTTTGGTTGCCACATTATAGGAAGGATGTGATTGCACTGGAGAGGGTGCAGAGGAGATTCACCAGGACGTTGCCTGGGCTGGAGCGTTTCAGCTATGAAGAGAGACTGGGTAGGCTGGGGTTGTTTTCCTTAGAGCAGAGAAGGGTGAGGGGGGGGGAGGGGGGTGTGTGGGTGTGGGTGGGGGGACCTGATAGAGGTGTACAAAGTTATGAGGGGCATAGATAGGGCAGATAGGATGAAACTTTTCCCCTTTGCGGAGATGTCAGTAACCAGGGGGCACAGACTGGAGGGGCAGGAGTTTTAGGGGGGATTTGAGGAGGGATTTTGTCACCCAGAGGGTGGTTGGGATCTGGAACACACCGCCTGAGGGGGTGGTAGGGGCAGGAACTCTGACAACATTTAAGAAGTATTTAGATGAGCTCTTGAAACACCACAGCATCCAGGGCTAGGGGCCAAGTGCTGGAAAACGGGATTAGAATAGATAGGGTCTTGATGGCCGGCACAGACACGATGGGCCGAAGGGCCTGTTTCTGTGTTGTATGACGCTCGGGCTTCTATTCTCCATAAAGTATTCTCTATAATTGTTATGACTGATGCAGTTGGTAAAGCTGAGTTACTTAAACATCCCAGAGGGAAACTTTAAACAACAGTCATAACCTATAATTTTTAAGTGTTATGTTTGAGATGCAGCTCTAAATTCAGGAATCAGACCACCAGTTCTTGAGGATTTATATTAAACTAAATGAAACATTTTATTAATTTACATAGGTTAAAATATATATAAACACATGGCTACCAATAACTGTTATCATAACTTTTAACTAACTCCCAAACTAATCTCCATTAAGGCAACAATAACCCATAGACCTAACCAAACACCAGGCTGTATCTTCTGGGCCCCGCTCCTGCTCACCGAGGTGTAAGAATGACACAGGGTGATGTCGTGCACGTGTCCCGATGTCACGGCGCGTCATTCAGACTCTCAGTTCAGCGGGCGCGCACCCTAGTCTAAAGGCTGGCGGTCAGGCTGAGAGCTGCGGGGGACTTCTGAAGAAGCATGAAACCCTCATCCACGGGTGGGACGAGGTTTCACGAGGATTGAAAAATCTCTCAGTATTTAAAAATAAAAGCTAGGGGCATGCCCCGACACATGGGACAGTGTCACGTGAGGGGACCTGGCAGGGACGTTTATTTTCTCAGCTTTGTTTAAAGTTTGAAATGTGAGCCGATCTCCCTGAGGCAGCACTTTGCCTCGGGGAGATCTGTGCGCACCTCCGCGTGAGAGACCGCACTCCCAGCTGAGGGAATCCCCCTCCTCTGCTGGCGGACGTCACGCTAAAATGGCAGCGCCTGAACGGAAGCCCTCTCTCCTGGTCCCACATATCCCACCCCCTCCAACCGATGGGGGGGAAACTGTTGCCTCAGGTGAAGCGTTTTCACCTTACAAACTCAAAATGAGGTTCTTTTCTCTTTGGTTCCTGTGGTGCCAGTTGGAGGCTTACAGCTGCTGCTCATCTCACATTGCCTACACACACCACACTGCTGAAGTTGTACCTAGCAATGCCCGTTGAATGCAAACTCTCATTGTATCACCAAGCTCTGAACTAAACCTCTCTAATAATAAAACCCTTTTCATTGTACCAATTTTATTAGTAATGTAAACATATTGCCTGGTATCTGCTGGATAGGTGTCAGTTTTCACCCCACTGCTTGAGTGCTCTATTCAAAAAATGCACATGCACTCTATCTCTCTTACATCTCGAAACTAGTACACATCAAAATACCCAGACTAGCTGGCTTTAATCCAATTAAGAAGCACCCACAGACTAAACCTCTATTTTAAAAGAAAAATATTTTCCCAAATATTATATACATTAATAGCTTCATGACATCACCTTCCTTATCGGAAAATGAACCGTCATAATTCTAAAAGACGGCTTCATTTTAAAAACTCATCTCACACCATCTCCTATACTTATTACACCATTACATTACCAGATATTCATTAACATAACAACCTCTGTGATTAATTTCGATTGTCCCACTTTCTCAATGCAATCCTCCAACCGTGTGGTATGGGATTTGAATCCACTTTTGTCACCACATTCACCTTTCGCTAGTTCACACACACGCTTTGTGTTCCATCCGGTTTCGGTACCAATACTACAGGTGAACTCCAGTTACTGCAACTAGACTCAATGATATCATTTTGAATCATGAAATCAGTTTCTTTTTGTACTTGTGATAACTTTGCCGGATTTAACCGATAAGGTTGTTGCCTTACTGAAGATGATATTTCTATACATACATCATGTAAAGGTAAATGTGTCTTTCCCAACTTATTTCCACAGATATGTGACTACAATAGCTTTTCCAAATCACTTTGACACTTGCTTGGAAGGTAACTCAATATTTCATTTAAATTTTCAAGCATCCCCTCATTATACAATTTGATTGGAGGAAAATCAATTTCAGAGTCCTGCACTTCTACCTCTTCTCATCATCCATCATCACTAATATCTCTTAATGTTCCTCTTCCCTGTCAATGTACTTTTTAAGCATATTTACATGACACACCCTCTGCTTCTTTCTTCTATCTGGAGTATTTATTAAATAATTTACTTAAGTCAATTTCTTTTCAATCCTGTAAGGCCCACTGAATGTTGCATTTAACGAATCCCCTAGTACTGGTAACAAAACTAATACTTTGTTCACAGAAACAAAACTGTGAATTTTAGCTGCCTTATCTGCTTTCACTTTCACTTTCACCACTTACTGTGATATCTTTAAATGTTCCCTAGTCAGCTCACACGCCCTGTTTAATCTTTCCCTGAAATTTGATACATAATCCAGGAGACCAGTTTCTGAATTTTGACCCACAGATTTCTCATGAATCAATTTCAGTGGTCTCCTTACCTCAAGACCATAAACTAGTTCAAAAGGGCTAAAATCAGTCGATGTATTAGGAGCGTCTCTAATAGCAAATAACAAAATTGGAATTCCCGTATCCCAATCCTGTGGATAATCCTGACAGTATGCTCTTATCATAGTTTTTAAAGTCTGATGTCATCTTTCCAAAGCTCCTTGTGACTCCGGATGATAAACTGTTGACTTTTTTATCCTCAAACTGTTCGTTACTTCCTTAAACAGCTGTGACATGAAATTTGACCCTGCTTGATTGTATTTCTTTAGTTAAACCATATCATGTGAAAAAAGTAATTAACTCCTCCACAATTTCCTTAGTTGTAATATTTCTTAAAGGTATCGCTTCAGGAAACATAGTAGACACACCATTATTGTCAGTAAATACTGATCTCCACTTTTAGTCTTAGGGAGGGGTCCTACACAATCGATCATGACCCTGGTAAAAGGTTCTTCAAATGCTGGAATTGGGATTAAAGGCGTCGGCTTAATCGCTGCTTGTGGTTTTCCTGTTATTTGACATGTATGACAGGTTCTACAGAGTTTGACTACATCCCTGTGCAATCCTGGTCAAAAACAAAACCTCTATCTTTCCCTGTGTTTTTCTACTTCCTAAATGTCCCCCCATTGGAATTTCATGAGCAATCCTTAGAATCTTATTTTCTGTACCCCAGTGGGATTACAACCTGACGAACCTCCTTCCAGCTCTCGTATGCTGTGAGACAGGATCCAACTGCTGCTTTCTCGTTAATATATTCCCTCGGAGATAATAACATACCGGAATACATTTTGAATAAGCTTTCTGATATAACTGTTTTAGTTGCAAATCATTTTTCTGTAACTCCACTCGCCTCTTTGAGTTAAATGCTCCAGCTGAACTGTCCTGCACTCCTTCCTCCTGAACAATGTTATCAAACACAGTGCCAGCGAATTGGATTTCGACACCTTCATCTTGCCTTTGAGCTGCCTGCTTATCTTATTTTTGTTCTTCCCTATGGGCCTTTGATCTCATTATAACACAATCAGGAAACAATCCACGATTTTCCTTCTGTAGCCCTCCTGTTGAAAACACTTCCACAGGCTGCTCAACTACGCTAGGCATCACCCATATTTGTGATCCGGCTATATCATTACCCAGAATAAACTGAACCACTTCAATGGGCAATTTTTCCACCACTCCAACTATAACTTCACCTGTCTTCCATTTGCTCTTTAAATTTACCTTGCACAGCGGAATAGATTTAGCATCTCCGTGAACACCACTTATTATTGCCTGCTCCTTCAATACTCCCTTTGAACAACAAATATCACTATCCCACAACATTAAGGATTGACTAGCCCCTGTGTCTCTTAAAATTTTAAAATATTTACCTACTCCTCCCTGTACACATGGAAAGACTTTCCCTTCACACACAAAGTCTTTAATCATTTCTGCAACCTGCTCCTCAGAATTCTCCTCAGTAATCTGTGAACACATTCCCACTTCTTCACCTCCCAGTTTCACCTGTACACAAACCACTGGTTTCTCTTGTGCCTGAACCTCAGAACCCACAGCACTTTTACTACCAGAGCTTTCCTATACCTCGATAGTTTGAGATGCAGCTCTAAATTCAGGAATCAGACCCCCAGTTCCCGAGGCTTTACATGAAACTAATTTGTACATTTTATTTATTTACACAGGTTAAAATATATTTACACATGGCTACAAATTACTACTTTCATATTTTTTAACCAATTCCCGAACGAATCTCCAATTAATCCAATTAAGACGCATCCACAGACTAAACCTCTATTTTAAAAGAAAAATATTTTCCAAAATACTATATACATTGATAGATTCAGGAAAATAATATACACAGGGGCTTCTATAATCTCTAACATACACAGGGACTGCTATTCTCCATAGTATACACAGGAGATGCTATTCTCAATAATGTACACAGGAGCTGCTATTCTCTATAATATACACAGGGACTGCTATTCTCTATAATATACACAGGGGCTGCAATTCTTTATAATATACACAGGGGCTGCTATTCTCTATAATATACACAGGGGCTGCTATTCTCTATAATATACACAGGGGCTGCAATTCTTTATAATATACACAGGGGCTGCTATTCTTTATAATATACACAGGGGCTGCTATTCTTTATAATATACACAGGGGCTGCTATTCTCTATAATATACACAGGGGCTGCAATTCTTTATAATATACACAGGGGCTGCTATTCTTTATAATATACACAGGGGCTGCTATTCTCTATAATATACACAGGGGCTGCTATTCTTTATAATATACACAGGGACTGCTATTCTCTATAATATACACAGGGGCTGCTATTCTCTATAATATACACAGGGGCTGCAATTCTTTATAATATACACAGGGGCTGCTATTCTTTATAATATACACAGGGACTGCTATTCTCTATAATATACACAGGGGCTGCTATTCTCTATAATATACACAGGGGCTGCTATTCTCTATAATATACACAGGGGCTGCTATTCTTTATAATATACACAGGGGCTGCTATTCTCTATAATATATACAGGGACTGCTATTCTCTAGAATATACACAGGGGCTGCAATTCTTTATAATATACACAGGGGCTGCTATTCTTTATAATATACACAGGGACTGCTATTCTCTATAATATACACACGGGCTGCTATTCTCTATAATATACACAGGTGCTGCTATTCTTTATAATATACACAGGGGCTGCTATTCTCTATAATATACACAGGGGCTGCTATTCTCTATAATATACACAGGGGCTGCTATTCTTTATAATATACACAGGGACTGCTATTCTCTACACTCAGGGACTGCTAATCTCTATAATATACACAGGGGCTGCTATTCTCTACAATATACACAGCAACTGCCATTCTCTATAATATACACAGGGACAGCTATTCTCTATAATATACAGAGGGGCTGCTATTTTCTATAATATACACAGGGACTTATATTCTCTATAAATTTCACAGGGAATGCCATTCTCTATAATATACACAGGGACAGCTATTCTCTATAATATAGACAGGGGCTGCTATTCTCTATAATATACACAGGAGCTGCTATTCTCTATAATATACACGGGTACTGCTATTCTCTATAATATACACAGGGACTGCTATTCTCTATAATACACACAGGGACTGCTATTCTCTATAATATACACAGGGAATACTATACACTATAACATACATAGGGACTGCTATTCTCTATAACATACACAAGGACAGCTATTCTCTATAATATACACAGGCACTGCTATTCTCTAAACAATACAAAGGCGCTGCTATTCTCTACAATATACACAGGGGCTGCAATTCTCTCTAATATACAAAGGGGCTTATATTCTCTCTAATATACACAGGGGCTGCTATTCTCTACAATATACACAGGGGCTGCTAATGTCTATAATATACACAGGGACTGCTATTCTTTATAATATACACAGGCTGCTAATGTCTATAATATACACAGGGACTGCTATTCTCCATAATATACACGGGGGCTACTATTCTCAATATTCTACACAGGGACTGCAATTCTCAGTAATATACATTGGGGCTGCTAATCTCTATAATATACACAGGGACTGCTATTCTCTATAATATACATAGGGGTTGCTTTTCTCCATAATATAAAAAGGGACTGCTATCCTCTATTATATACACAGGGGCTGCTACTCTATATAATATACACAGGGACTGCAATTCTCTATAATATACAAACCGACTGCTAATCTCTATAATATACACAGGGGTTGCTTTTCTCTATCATATACAAACTGACTGCTAACCTCTATTATATACACAGGGGTTGCTTTTCTCTATAATATGCCCAGGAGCTGCTATTCTCTATAATATACAAAGGGGCTGCTATTGTCTATAATATACACAGACACTGCCATTCTCTATAATATACACAGGGGCTGCTATTTTCTATAATATACACAGGTACTGCTATTCTCTATAATATACACAGGGACTGCTATTCTCTATAATACACACAGGGACTGCTATTCTCTATAATATACACAGGGAATACTATACACTATAACATACATAGGGACTGCTATTCTCTATAACATACACAAGGACAGCTATTCTCTATAATATACACAGGCACTGCTATTCTCTAAACAATACAAAGGCGCTGCTATTCTCTACAATATACACAGGGGCTGCAATTCTCTCTAATATACAAAGGGGCTTATATTCTCTCTAATATACACAGGGGCTGCTATTCTCTATAATATACACAGGGAATGCTATTCTGTATAATATACACAGGGAATTCTATTCTATATAATATACAAAGGGATTGCTATTCACTATAATATACAGACGGACTGCTATTCTCTATAATATACAGAGGGACTGATATTCTCTATAATATACTCAGGTACTGCTATTCTCTACAATATACAGAGGGGCTGCTATTCTTTATACTATACACAGGGATTGCTATTCTCTATAATATACACAGGCCCTGCTATTCTCTATAATATACACAGTGGCTGCTATTCTCTATAAGATATACAGGGGCTGCTATTTTCTATAATATACACAAGGCTGCTATTCTCTAAAATAATAACAGGGGCTGCTATTCGCTATAATTTACACAGGAGCTGCTATTCATTGTAATACACACAGGGGCTGCTATTCAGTATAATTTGCAATAAAACCTCTTTCATAGTAGCAGTGTTATTAGTAATATAAACATAATGTTTGCCTCCTGCTCCTAGGTGACAGATTTCTCTACCTGTCTATCTGTTTAAATCTCAAAGCTGGTACACATCACAATACCCAGACCCACTGACTTTAATCCAATTAAGACACACCCACAGACTAAACCTCTATTTTAAAAGAAAAATATTATATACATTAATAGCTTCATGACACTAATATACACAGGGGCTTCTATACTCTCTAACAAACACAGGGACTGCTATTCTTTAAAATATATGCAGGGGCTTCTATTCGATATAATATACACAGGAGCTGCTAATCTCTACAATATGCACAGGGACTGCTATTCTCAATAATATACACAGGGACTGCTATCCTCTATTATATACACAAAGGCTGCTATTCTCTATAATATACACATGGACTACTATTCTCTACAATATACAAACTGACTGCTATTCTCTACAATATACACAGGGGTTGTTTTTCTCTATAGTACACACAGGGGCTGCTATTCTCTATAATATACAAACGGACTGCTAATCTCTATAATATACACAGGGGTTGCTTTTCTCTATAATATAAACAGGGACTGCTATTCTCTATTATATACACTGGGGGTGCTACTCTATATAATATACACAGGGACTGCAATTCTCTATAATATACAAACCGACTGCTATTCTCTATAATATACACAGGGGTTGCTTTTCTCTATAATATACACAGAGACTGCTAATCTCTATAATATACACAGGGACAGCTATCCTCTATTATATACACAGGGGTTGCTTTTCTCTATAATATGCACAGGGGCTGCTATTCTCTATAATATGCATAGGGGCTGCTATCCTCTATTATATACAAAGGGGCTGCTACTGTCCATAATATACACAGCAACTGCTATTCTCTATAATACACACAGGGGCTGCTATTCTGTATAACATACACAGGGGCTGCCATTCTGTATAACATACACAGGGGCTGCCATTCTCTATAATATACACAGGGATGGCTATTTTCCATAATATACACAAGGACTGCTATTCTCTTTAATATACACAAGGAGTTCTATTCCTTATAATATACACAGGCACTGCTATTCTCTAAACAATACAAAGGCGCTGCTATTCTCTACAATATACACAGGGGCTGGAATTCTCTCTAATATACAAAGGGGCTTATATTCTCTCTAATACACACAGGGGCTGCTATTCTCTATAATATACACAGGGAATGCTATTCTGTATAATATACACAGGGAATTCTATTCTCTATAATATACAAAGGGACTGCTATTCACTATAATATACAGGCGGACTGCTATTCTCTATAATATACACAGGGACTGCTATTCTCGATAATATACACAGGGGCTTCTAATCTCTATAATATACACAGGGGCTGCTAATCTCTATAATATACACAGGGACTGCTATTCACTATAATATACAGACGGACTGCTATTCTCTATAATATACACAGGGACTGCTATTCTCTATAATATACACAGGGGCTGCTATTCTCTATAATATACACTGGGACAGCTATTCTTTAAAATATACAGAGGGACTGCTATTTTCTATAATATACACAGGGGCTGCTATTCTCTATTATATACACAGGGACTGCTATTTTCTATAATATCAACAGGGGCTGCTATTCTCTATAATATACACAGGGACTGCTATTCTCAATAATATACACAGGCACTGCTATTCTCTATAATATGCAGAGGGGCTGCTATTCTTTATAATATATACACAGGGATTGCTAATCTCTATAATATACACAGGCACTGCTATTCTCTATAATATACACAGGGGCTGCTATTCTCTATAATATACACAAGGCTGCTATTCTCTATAATATACACAAGGGCTGCTATTATCTATAATTTACACAGGGACTGCTATTCTCTATAATATACACAGGGATTGCTATTCTCTATAATATACATAGCGGCAGCTATTCTCCAGAATATAAACAGGGGCTGCTATTCTCTATAATATACACAAGGCTGCTATTCTCTATAATATACACAGGGGCTGCTATTATCTATAATTTACACAGGAGCTGCTATTCCTTGTAATAAAACACACAGGGACAGCTATTCTCCATAATATTCACAGCGACTGCTATTATCTATAGTATACACAGGGATTGCTATTCTCTAGAATATACACAGGGGCTGCCATTCTCTATAATATATACAGGGACAGCTATTCTCTAGAATATACACAGGGACTGCTATTCTCTATAATATAAATAGCGGCAGCTATTCTCTAGAATATAAACAGGTGCTTCCATTCTCTATAATATACACAGGGACTGCTATTCTCTATAATATACACAGGTGCTGCTATTCTCTATAATATACAAAGGGAATGCTATACTCTATAACATACAGAGGGACTGCTATTCTTTAAAATATACACAGGGACTGCTATTCTCTATAACATACACAAGGACAGCTATTCTCTTTAATATACACAAGGAGTACTATTCTTTATAATATACACAGGCACTGCTATTCTCTAAACTATACAAAGGCGCTGCTATTCTCTACAATATACACAGGGGCTGCAATTCTCTCTAATATACAAAGGGGCTTATATTCTCTCTAATATACACAGGGGCTGCTATTCTCTATAATATACACAGGGAATGCTATTCTGTATAATATACACAGGGAATTCTATTCTCTATAATATACAAAGGGACTGCTATTCAATATAATATACAGACGGACTGCTATTCTCTACAATATACACAGGGACTGCTATTCTCTATAATATACACAGGGGCTGCTATTCTCTATAATATACACAGGGGCTGCTAATCTCTATAATATACACAGGGGCTGCTATTCTCTATAATATACACAGGGGCTGCTATTCTCTATCATAAACACTGGGACTGCTATTCTTTAAAATATACAGAGGGACTGCTATATTCTATAATATACACAGGGGCTGCTATTCTCTATAATATACACAGGGACTGCTATTTCCTATAATATACACAGGGGCTGCTATTCTTTATAATATACACAGGGACTGCTATTCTCGATAATATACACAGGCACAGCTATTCTCTATAATATACAGAGGGGCTGCTATTCTTTATAATATACACAGGGATTGCTAATCTCTATAATATACACAGGCACTGCTATTCTCTATAATATACACAGGGACTGCTATTCTCTATAATATACACAGGGGCTGCTATACTCTATAATATACACAGGGGCTGCTAATCTCTATAATATACACAGGGGCTGCTATTCTCTATAATATACACAGGGGCTGCTATTCTCTATAATATACACTGGGACTGCTATTCTTTAAAATATACAGAGGGACTGCTATATTCTATAATATACACAGGGGCTGCTATTCTCGATAATATACACAGGCACTGCTATTCTCTATAATATACAGAGGGGCTGCTATTCTTTATAATATACACAGGGATTGCTAATCTCTATAATATACACAGGCACTGCTATTCTCTATAATATACACAGGGACTGCTATTCTCTATAATATGCACAGGGGCTGCTATTTTCTATAATATCCACAGGAGCTGCTATTCTCAATAATACACACACAGGGGCTGCTATTCTCTATAATACACACAGGGGCTGATATTCTCTATAATATACACAGGGGCTGCTATTCTCTATAATATACACATGGGCTGCTATTCTCTGTAATATACGCAGGGGCTGCTATTCTCTATAATATACACAGAAGCTGCTATTCGCTATAATACACACAGGGGCTTCTATTCTATATAATATACACAGGGGCTTCTATTCTCTATAATATACACAGGGATGGCTATTCTCTATAATATACACAGGGGCTTCTATTCTCTATAACATACACAGGGACAGCTATTCTCTATAATATACACAGGGGCTGCTATTCTCTGTAATATAAACAGCGGCTGCTATTCTCTATAATATACACCGGTACTGCTATTCTCTATAATATACACAGGGACTGCTATTCTCTGTAATGTACACAGGGGCTGCTATTCTCTATAATATACACAGGGACGGCTATTATCTATAATTTACACAGGAGCTGCTATTCCTTGTAATAAAACAAACAGGGACAGCTATTCTCCATCATATTCACAGCGACTGCTATTATCTATAGTATACACAGGGATTGCTATTCTCTAGAATATACACAGGGGCTGCCATTCTCTATAATATATACAGGGACAGCTATTCTCTAGAATATACACAGGGACTGCTATTCTCTATAATATACATAGCGGCAGCTATTCTCTAGAATATAAACAGGGGCTTCCATTCTCTATAATATACACAGGGACTGCTATTCTCTATAATATACACAGGTGCTGCTATTCTCTATAATATACAAAGGGAATGCTATTCTCTATAACATACAGAGGGACTGCTATTCTTTAAAATATACACAGGGACTGCTATTCTCTATAATATACACAGGGACTGCTATTCTCTACAATATACACAAGGACTGCTATTCTCTATAATATACACAGGGACTGCTATTCTCTATAATATTCACAGGGGCTGCTATTCCCTATAAGATACACAGAAGCTGCTATTCTCTATAATATACACAGGGGCTGCTATTCTCTATAATATACACAGGGGCTGCTATTCTCTATAATATACACAGGGGCTGCTAATGTCTATAATATACACAGGGACTGCTATTCTTTATAATATACACAGAGGCTGCTAATGTCTATAATATACGCAGGGACTGCTATTCTCTATAATATACACGGGGGCTACTATTCTCAATATTCTACACAGGGACTGCAATTCTCATTAATATACATTGGGGCTGCTAATCTCTATAATATACACAGGGACTGCTATTCTCTATAATATACATAGGGGTTGCTTTTCTCCATAATATAAACAGGGACTGCTATCCTCTATTATATACACAGGGGCTGCTACTCTATATAATATACACAGGGGCTTCTATTCTCTATAATATACACAGGGATGGCTATTCTCTATAATATACATAGGGGCTTCTATTCTCTATAATATACACAGGGACAGCTATTCTCTATAATATACACAGGGGCTGCAATTCTCTGTAATATACACAGGGGCTGCTATTCTCTATAATATACACAGGGACTGCTATTCTCTGTAGTATACACAGGGACTGCTATTCTCTGTAATATACACAGGGGCTGCTGTTGTCCATAATATCGAAAGGGACTGCCATTCTCTATAATATACACAGGGAAGGCTATTCTCTATAATATACACAGGGACTGCTATTCTCTATAATATACACAGGGACTGCTATTCTATATAATATACACAGGGACTGCTATTGCATGTAATATACACAAGGGCTGCTATTCTCTATAATATACACCGGTACTGCTATTCTCTATAATATACACAGGGACTGATATTCTCTATAATATACACAGGGGCTGCAATTCGCTGTAATATACACAGGGACTGCTATTCTCTATAATATACACAGGGACTGCTATTCTCTATAATATACACAGGGACTGCTATTCTCTACAATATACACAAGGCATGCTATTCTCTATAATATACACAGGGTCTGCTATTCTCTATAATATACACAGGGGCTGCTAATGTCTATAATATACACAGGGACTGCTATTCTTTATAATATACACAGAGGCTGCTAATGTCTATAATATACACAGGGACTGCTATTCTCCATAATATACACGGGGGCTACTATTCTCAATATTCTACACAGGGACTGCAATTCTCAGTAATATACATTGGGGCTGCTAATCTCTATAATATACACAGGGACTGCTATTCTCTATAATATATATAGGGGTTGCTTTTCTCCATAATATAAAAAGGTACTGCTATCCTCTATTATATACACAGGGGCTGCTACTCTATATAATATACACAGGGACTGCAATTCTCTATAATATACAAACCGACTGCTAATCTCTATAATATACACAGGGGTTGCTTTTCTCTATAATATACAAACTGACTGCTATCCTCTATTATATACACAGGGGTTGCTTTTCTCTATAATATGCCCAGGAGCTGCTATTCTCTATAATATACAAAGGGGCTGCTATTGTCTATAATATACACAGACACTGCCATTCTCTATAATATACACAGGGGCTACTATTTTCTATAATATACACAGGTACTGCTATTCTCTATAATATACACAGGGACTGCTATTCTCTATAATACACACAGGGACTGCTATTCTCTATAATATACACAGGGAATACTATACACTATAACATACATAGGGACTGCTATTCTCTATAACATACACAAGGACAGCGATTCTCTATAATATACACAGGCACTGCTATTCTCTAAACAATACAAAGGCGCTGCTATTCTCTACAATATACACAGGGGCTGCAATTCTCTGTAATATACAAAGGGGCTTATATTCTCTCTAATATACACAGGGGCTGCTATTCTCTATAATATACACAGGGAATGCTATTCTGTATAATATACACAGGGAATTCTATTCTATATAATATACAAAGGGACTGCTATTCACTATAATATACAGACGGACTGCTATTCTCTATAATATACAGAGGGACTGATATTCTCTATAATATACTCAGGTACTGCTATTCTCTACAATATACAGAGGGGCTGCTATTCTTTATACTATACACAGGGATTGCTATTCTCTATAATATACACAGGCCCTGCTATTCTCTATAATATACACAGTGGCTGCTATTCTCTATAAGATATACAGGGGCTGCTATTTTCTATAATATACACAAGGCTGCTATTCTCTAAAATAATAACAGGGGCTGCTATTCGCTATAATTTACACAGGAGCTGCTATTCATTGTAATACACACAGGGGCTGCTATTCAGTATAATTTGCAATAAAACCTCTTTCATAGTAGCAGTGTTATTAGTAATATAAACATAATGTTTGCCTCCTGCTCCTAGGAGACAGATTTCTCTACCTGTCTATCTGTTTAAATCTCAAAGCTGGTACACATCACAATACCCAGACCCACTGACTTTAATCCAATTAAGACACACCCACAGACTAAACCTCTATTTTAAAAGAAAAATATTATATACATTAATAGCTTCATGACACTAATATACACAGGGGCTTCTAATCTCTCTAACAAACACAGGGACTGCTATTCTTTAAAATATATGCAGGGGCTTCTATTCGATATAATACACACAGGGGCTGCTATTCTCTAAAATACACACAGGGACTGATATTATTTAAAATATACGCAGGAGCTTCTATTCGATATAATACACAGTGGCTTCTATTCTCTATAATATACACAGGGACTGCTATTCTCTATAATATACACAGAAACTGCTATTCTCTAAAATACACACAGGGACTGATATTCTTTAAAATATACACAGGAGCTTCTATTTGATATAATACACACAGGGGCTTCTATTCTCTATAATATACACAGGGACTGCTATTCTCTATAATATACACAGAGACTGCTATTCTTTATAATATACACAGGGACTGCTATTCTCTATAATACACACAGGGACTGCTATTCTCTATAATATACACAAGGGCTGCTATTCTCTGAATTTTAAACAGGGACTGCTATTCTCTATAATATACACAGGGATGGCTATTCTCTGTAATATACACTGGGGCTGCTATTCTCTATAATATACACAGGGACTGCTATTCTCTATAATATACACAGGGACTGCTATTCTCTATAATATACACAGGGACTGCTATTCTCTGTAATATACACAGGCGCCGCTATTCTCTATAATATACACAGGGACTGCTATTCTCTATAATATACACAGGGAGTGCTATTCTCTACAATTTACACAGGGGCTGCTATTCTCTATAATATACACAGGGAATGCTATTCTCCATAATATACACAAGTGCTACTATTCTCCATAATTTACACAGGGACTGCTATTTTCTATAATATACACAGGAGCTGCTATTCTCTATAATACACACACGGACTGCTATTCTCTATAATATACACAGGGACTGCTATTTTCTATAATATACACAGGAGCTGCTAATCTTGATAATAATAACAGGGGCTGCTATTCTCTATAATATACACAGGGACTGCTAATGTCTATAATATACAAAGGGGCTGCTATTCTCCATAATGTACACAGGGGCTGCTATTCTCTATAATATACACAGGGACTGCTAATGTCTATAACACACAAAGGGGCTGCTATTCTCCATAATGTACACAGGGGCTGCTATTCTCTATAATATACACAGGGACTGCTATTCTCTATAATATACACAGGGGCTGCTATTCTCTATAATATACAAAGCGGCTGATATTCTCTATAATACAAACAGGGACTGCTATTCTCTATAATATACACAGGGACTGCTATTCTCTATAATATACACAGGGGCTGCTATTCTCTATAATATACATAACGGCTGCTATTCTCTATAATATACACAGGGATGGCTATTCTCTATAATACGCAAAGGGATGGCGATTCGCTATAATATACACAGGGATGGCTATTCTCTATAATATACACAGGGGCTGCTATTCTCTATAATATACACAGGGACTGCTATTCTCTATAATATACAGAGGGATGGCTATTCTCTGTAATACGCACAGGGATGGCTATTCTCTATAATATACACAGGTGCTGCTATTCTCTATAATACGCACAGGGATGGCTATTCTCTAAAGTATACACAGGGACTGCTATTCTCTATAATATACACAGGGGCTGCTATTCTCTATAATATACACAGGGACTGCTATTCTCTATAATATAAACAGGGACTGCTATTCTCTATAATATACACCGGGGCTGCTATTCTCTACAATGTACACCGGAGCTGCTATTCTCTATAATAATAACAGGGGCTGCTATTCGCTATACTTTACACAGGAGCTGCTATTCCTTGTAATACACACAGGGACTGCTATTCTGTACAATTTGCAATAAAACGTCTTTCATAGTACCAATGTTATTAGTAATATAATCATAAAGTTCGTCTCCTGCTCCGTAGGTGTCACAATTCTCTACCTGTCTGTTTACATCTCAAAGCTGGCACACATCACAATACCCAGACCCGCTGACTTTAATCCAATCAAGACACACACACAGACTAAATGTCTAGGTTAAAAGAATAATATTATACACATTAATAGCTTCATGACACTAATATACACAGGGGCTTCTATCCTCTCTAACATACAGAGGGACTGCTACCTTTAAAATATACATAGGGGCTTCTATTCTCTATAATACACACAGGGACTGCTATTCTCTATAATATACACAGGGACTACTATTCTCTATAATACACACAGGGACTGCTATTCTTTATAATACACTCAGGGACAGCTATTCTCTATAATTTACACAGGGGCTGCTATTCTCTATAATACACACAGGGACTGCTATTCTCTATAATATACACAAGGGCTGCTATTCTCTGAATTTTAAACAGGGACTGCTATTCTCTATAATATACACAGGGATGGCTATTCTCTGTAATATACACTGGGGCTGCTATTCTCTATAATATACACAGGGACTGCTATTCTCTATAATATACACAGGGACTGCTATTCTCTATAATATACACAGGGACTGCTATTCTCTGTAATATACACGGGGACTGCTATTCTCTACAATATAGACAGGGACTGCTATTCTCTATAATATACACAGGGAATGCTATTCTCCATAATATACACAAGTGCTACTATTCTCCATAATTTACACAGGGACTGCTATTTTCTATAATATACACAGGAGCTGCTATTCTCTATAATACACACAGGGACTGCTATTCTTTATAATACACACACGGACTGCTATTCTCTACAATATACACAGGGACTGCAATTCTCTACAATATACACAGGGACTGCTATTCTCTATAACATACACAGGGGCTGCTATTCTCTATAATATACACAGGGACTGCTATTCTCTATAATATACACAGGGACTGCTATTCTCTATAATATACACAGGGACTGCTATTCTCTGTAATATACACAGGGGCTGCTATTCTCTATAATATACACAGGGACTGCTATTCTCTATAATATACACAGGGACTGCTATTCTCTACAATATAGACAGGGACTGCTATTCTCTATAATATACACAGGGAATGCTATTCTCCATAATATACACAAGTGCTACTATTCTCCATAATTTACACATGGGCTGCTATTCTGTACAATTTGCAATAAAACCTCTTTCATAGTACCAATGTTATTAGTAATATAATCATAATGTTTGTCTCCTGCTCCCTAGGTGCCACAATTCTCTACCTGTCTGTTTACATCTCAAAGCTGGTACACATCACAATACCCAGACCCGCTGGCTTTAAACCAATCAAGACACACACACAGACTAAATGTCTAGGTTAAAATAAAAATATTATACACATTAATAGCTTCATGACACTAATATACACAGGGGCTTCTATACTCTCTAACAAATACATGGACTGCTATTCTTTAAAATATACATGGGGCTTCTATCTCTATAATACACACAGGGGCTGCTATTCTTTATAAAACACAAAGGGACAGCTATTCTTCATAATATTCACAGCGACTGCTATTCTCTATAATATACATAGTGGCAGCTATTCTCTAGAATATAAACAGGGGCTGCTATTCTCTAGAATATACACAGGGGCTGCTATTCTCTATAATATATACAGGGGCTGCTATTCTCTATAATATTCACAGGAGCTGCAAATCTCTACAATATACACAGGAGCTGCTATTCACTTTAAAATGCACAGGGACTGCTATTCTCTATAATATAGACAGGGGCTGCTATTCTCTTTAATATACACAGGGGCTGGTATTCTCTATAACTCACACAGGGCCTGCTATTCTCTATAATTTACACAGGGGCTGATATTCTCTATATTATACACAGGGACTGCTATTCGCTATAATATACACAGATGCTACTATTCTTTATAGCATACACAGGGACTGCTATTCTCTATAATATACACGGGGACAGCTATTCTCTATAATATACACAAGTGCTACTATTCTACATAATTTACACAGGGACTGCTATTTTGTATAATATACACAGGAGCTGCTATTCTCTATAATACACACACGGACTGCTATTCTTCATAATACACACACGGACTGCTATTCTCTATAATATACACAGGGACTGCTATTTTCTATAATATACACAGGAGCTGCTAATCTCGATAATAATAACAGGGGCTGCTATTCTCTATAATATACACAGGGACTGCTAATGTCTATAATACACAAAGGGGCTGCTATTCTCCATAATGTACACAGGGGCTGCTATTCTCTATAATATACACAGGGACTGCTAATGTCTATAATACACAAAGGGGCTGCTATTCTCCATAATGTACACAGGGGCTGCTATTCTCTATAATATACACAGGGACTGCTATTCTCTATAATATACACAGGGACTGCTAATGTCTATAATACACAAAGGGGCTGCTATTCTCCATAATGTACACAGGGGCTGCTATTCTCTATAATATACACAGGGACTGCTATTCTCTATAATATACACAGGGGCTGCTATTCTCTATAATATACAAAGCGGCTGATATTCTCTATAATACAAACAGGGACTGCTATTCTCTATAATATACACAGGGACTGCTATTCTCTATAATATAAACAGGGACTGCTATTCTCTATAATATACACAGGGGCTGCTATTCTCTATAATATACATAACGGCTGCTATTCTCTGTAATATACACAGGGATGGGTATTCTCTATAATACGCAAAGGGATGGCGATTCGCTATAATATACACAGGGATGGCTATTCTCTATAATATACACAGGGGCTGCTATTCTCTATAATATACACAGGGACTGCTATTCTCTATAATATACAGAGGGATGGCTATTCTCTGTAATACGCACAGGGATGGCTATTCTCTATAATATACACAGGTGCTGCTATTCTCTATAATACGCACAGGGATGGCTATTCTCTAAAGTATACACAGGGACTGCTATTCTCTATAATATACACAGGGGCTGCTATTCTCTATAATATACACAGGGACTGCTATTCTCTATAATATAAACAGGGACTGCTATTCTCTATAATATACACCAGGGCTGCTATTCTCTACAATGTACACCGGAGCTGCTATTCTCTATAATAATAACAGGGGCTGCTATTCGCTATACTTTACACAGGAGCTGCTATTCCTTGTAATACACACAGGGACTGCTATTCTGTACAATTTGCAACAAAACCTCTTTCATAGTACCAATGTTATTAGTAATATAATCATAAAGTTCGTCTCCTGCTCCGTAGGTGTCACAATTCTCTACCTGTCTGTTTACATCTCAAAGCTGGTACACATCACAATACCCAGACCCGCTGACTTTAATCCAATCAAGACACACACACAGACTAAATGTCTAGGTTAAAAGAATAATATTATACACATTAATAGCTTCATGACACTAATATACACAGGGGCTTCTATCCTCTCTAACATACAGAGGGACTGCTACCTTTAAAATATACATAGGGGCTTCTATTCTCTATAATACACACAGGGACTGCTATTCTCTATAATATACACAGGGACTGCTATTCTCTATAATACACACAGGGACTGCTATTCTTTATAATACACACAGGGACAGCTATTCTCTATAATTTACACAAGGGCTGCTATTCTCTATAATACACACAGGGGCTGCTATTCTCTATAATATACACAGGGACTGCTATTCTTTATAATATACACAGCGGCTGCTATTCTCTATAATATACACAGGGACTGCTATTCTCTATAATATACACAGGGACTGCTATTCTCTATAATATACACAGGGGCTGCTATTCTCTATAATATACAAAGCGGCTGCTATTCTCTATAATACAAACAGGGACTGCTATTCTCTATAATATACACAGGGACTGCTATTCTCTATAATATAAACAGGGACTGCTATTCTCTATAATATACACAGGGGCTGCTATTCTCTATAATATACATAACGGCTGCTATTCTGTATAATATACACAGGGGCTGCTAGACTCTGTAGTATATACAGGGACTGCTATTCTCTATAATATACACAGGGACTGCTATTCTCTATAATATAAACAGGGACTGCTATTCTCTATAATATACATAACGGCTGCTATTCACTATAATATACACAGGGGCTGCTAGACTCTGTAGTATATACAGGGACTGCTATTCTCTATAATATACACAGGGACTGCTATTCTCTATAAAATACACAAGGACGGCCAATCTCTATAATATGCTCAGGGACTGCAATTATCTATAATTTACGCAGGGGCTGCTATTCTCTGTTATATATACAGGGACTGTGATTCTCTATAATGTACAAAGGGAGTGCTATTCTCTATAATATACACAGGGACAACTATTCACTCTAATATACACAGGGACTGCTATTGTCTATAATATACACTGGGGCTGCTATTCTCTATAACATACACAGGCATGGGCTATTCTCTATAATACGCAAAGGGATGGCTATTCTCTATAATATACACAGGGATGGCTATTCTCTATAATATACACAGGGGCTGCTATTCTCTATAATATACACAGGGACTGCTATTCTCTATAATATACACTGGGATGGCTATTCTCTATAATACGCACAGGGATGGCTATTCTCTATAATATACACAGGTGCTGCTATTCTCTATAATACGCACAGGGATGGCTATTCTCTACAGTATACACAGGGACTGCTATTCTCTATAATATACACAGGGGCTGCTATTCTCTGTAATATACACAGGGACTGCTATTCTCTATAATATACACAGGGATGGCTATTCTCTATAATATACACCGGGGCTGCTATTCTCTATAATATACACAGGGGCTGCTATTCTCTACAATGTACACCGGAGCTGCTATTCTCTATAATAATAACAGGGGCTGCTATTCGCTATAATTTACACAGGAGCTGCTATTCCTTGTAATACACACAGGGACTGCTATTCTGTACAATTTGCAATAAAACCTCTTTCATAGTACCAATGTTATTAGTAATATAATCATAAAGTTCGTCTCCTGCTCCGTAGGTGTCACAATTCTCTACCTGTCTGTTTACATCTCAAAGCTGGCACACATCACAATACCAGACCCGCTGACTTTAATCCAATCAAGACACACATACAGACTAAATGTCTAGGTTAAAAGAATAATATTATATACATTAATAGCTTCATGACACTAATATACACAGGGGCTTCTATACTCTCTAACATACACAGGGACTGCTATCTTTAAAATATACAGAGGGGCTTCTATTCTCTATAATACACATAGGGACTGCTATTCTCTATAATATACACAGGGACTGCTATTCTCTATAATACACACAGGGACTGCTATTCGTTATAATATACACAGGGACTGCTATTCTCTACAATATAGACAGGGACTGCTATTCTCTATAATATACACAGGGAATGCTATTCTCCATAATATACACAAGTGCTACTATTCTCCATAATTTACACAGGGACTGCTATTTTCTATAATATACACAGGAGCTGCTATTCTCTATAATACACACAGGGACTGCTATTCTTTATAATACACACACGGACTGCTATTCTCTACAATATACACAGGGACTGCAATTCTCTACAATATACACAGGGACTGCTATTCTCTATAACATACACAGGGACTGCTATTCTCTATAATATACACAGGGGCTGCTATTCTCTATAATATACACAGGTGCTGCTATTCTCTATAATACACACATGGGCTGCTATTCTGTACAATTTGCAATAAAACCTCTTTCATAGTACCAATGTTATTAGTAATATAATCATAATGTTTGTCTCCTGCTCCCTAGGTGCCACAATTCTCTACCTGTCTGTTTACATCTCAAAGCTGGTACACATCACAATACCCAGACCCGCTGGCTTTAAACCAATCAAGACACACACTCAGACTAAATGTCTAGGTTAAAATAAAAATATTATACACATTAATAGCTTCATGACACTAATATACACAGGGGCTTCTATACTCTCTAACAAATACATGGACTGCTATTCTTTAAATATACATGGGGCTTCTATCTCTATAATACACACAGGGGCTGCTATTCTTTATAAAACACAAAGGGACAGCTATTCTCCATAATATTCACAGCGACTGCTATTCTCTATAATATACATAGTGGCAGCTATTCTCTAGAATATAAACAGGGGCTGCTATTCTCTAGAATATACACAGGGGCTGCTATTCTCTATAAAATACACAAGGACGGCCAATCTCTATAATATGCTCAGGGACTGCAATTATCTATAATTTACGCAGGGGCTGCTATTCACTGTTATATATACAGGGACTGTGATTCTCTATAATGTACAAAGGGAGTGCTATTCTCTATACTATGCACAGGGACAACTATTCACTCTAATATACACAGGGACTGCTATTGTCTATAATATATACTGGGGCTGCTATTCTCTATAATATACAGAGGGATGGCTATTCTCTGTAATATACACAGGGATGGCTATTCTCTATAATATACACAGGGGCTGCTATTCTCTATAATATACACAGGGACTGCTATTCTCTATAATATACAGAGGGATGGCTATTCTCTGTAATACGCACAGGGATGGCTATTCTCTATAATATGCACAGGTGCTGCTATTCTCCATAATACGCACAGGGATGGCTATTCTCTAAAGTATACACAGGGACTGCTATTCTCTATAATATACACAGGGGCTGCTATTCTCTATAATATACACTGGGACTGCTATTCTCTATAATATACACAGGGACTGCTATTCTCTATAATATACACCGGGGCTGCTATTCTGTATAATATACACAGGGGCTGCTATTCTTTATAATATACACAGGGGCTGCTATTCTCTATAATATACACAGGGGCTGCTATTCTCTATAATATACACAGGGGCTGCTATTCTTTATAATATACACAGGGACTGCTATTCTCTACACTCAGGGACTGCTAATCTCTATAATATACACAGGGGCTGCTATTCTCTACAATATACACAGCAACTGCCATTCTCTATAATATACACAGGGACAGCTATTCTCTATAATATACAGAGGGGCTGCTATTTTCTATAATATACACAGGGACTTATATTCTCTATAAATTTCACAGGGAATGCCATTCTCTATAATATACACAGGGACAGCTATTCTCTATAATATAGACAGGGGCTGCTATTCTCTATAATATACACAGGAGCTGCTATTCTCTATAATATACACGGGTACTGCTATTCTCTATAATATACACAGGGACTGCTATTCTCTATAATACACACAGGGACTGCTATTCTCTATAATATACACAGGGAATACTATACACTATAACATACATAGGGACTGCTATTCTCTATAACATACACAAGGACAGCTATTCTCTATAATATACACAGGCACTGCTATTCTCTAAACAATACAAAGGCGCTGCTATTCTCTACAATATACACAGGGGCTGCAATTCTCTCTAATATACAAAGGGGCTTATATTATCTCTAATATACACAGGGGCTGCTATTCTCTACAATATACACAGGGGCTGCTAATGTCTATAATATACACAGGGACTGCTATTCTTTATAATATACACAGGCTGCTAATGTCTATAATATACACAGGGACTGCTATTCTCCATAATATACACGGGGGCTACTATTCTCAATATTCTACACAGGGACTGCAATTCTCAGTAATATACATTGGGGCTGCTAATCTCTATAATATACACAGGGACTGCTATTCTCTATAATATACATAGGGGTTGCTTTTCTCCATAATATAAAAAGGGACTGCTATCCTCTATTATATACACAGGGGCTGCTACTCTATATAATATACACAGGGACTGCAATTCTCTATAATATACAAACCGACTGCTAATCTCTATAATATACACAGGGGTTGCTTTTCTCTATCATATACAAACTGACTGCTAACCTCTATTATATACACAGGGGTTGCTTTTCTCTATAATATGCCCAGGAGCTGCTATTCTCTATAATATACAAAGGGGCTGCTATTGTCTATAATATACACAGACACTGCCATTCTCTATAATATACACAGGGGCTGCTATTTTCTATAATATACACAGGTACTGCTATTCTCTATAATATACACAGGGACTGCTATTCTCTATAATACACACAGGGACTGCTATTCTCTATAATATACACAGGGAATACTATACACTATAACATACATAGGGACTGCTATTCTCTATAACATACACAAGGACAGCTATTCTCTATAATATACACAGGCACTGCTATTCTCTAAACAATACAAAGGCGCTGCTATTCTCTACAATATACACAGGGGCTGCAATTCTCTCTAATATACAAAGGGGCTTATATTCTCTCTAATATACACAGGGGCTGCTATTCTCTATAATATACACAGGGAATGCTATTCTGTATAATATACACAGGGAATTCTATTCTATATAATATACAAAGGGATTGCTATTCACTATAATATACAGACGGACTGCTATTCTCTATAATATACAGAGGGACTGATATTCTCTATAATATACTCAGGTACTGCTATTCTCTACAATATACAGAGGGGCTGCTATTCTTTATACTATACACAGGGATTGCTATTCTCTATAATATACACAGGCCCTGCTATTCTCTATAATATACACAGTGGCTGCTATTCTCTATAAGATATACAGGGGCTGCTATTTTCTATAATATACACAAGGCTGCTATTCTCTAAAATAATAACAGGGGCTGCTATTCGCTATAATTTACACAGGAGCTGCTATTCATTGTAATACACACAGGGGCTGCTATTCAGTATAATTTGCAATAAAACCTCTTTCATAGTAGCAGTGTTATTAGTAATATAAACATAATGTTTGCCTCCTGCTCCTAGGTGACAGATTTCTCTACCTGTCTATCTGTTTAAATCTCAAAGCTGGTACACATCACAATACCCAGACCCACTGACTTTAATCCAATTAAGACACACCCACAGACTAAACCTCTATTTTAAAAGAAAAATATTATATACATTAATAGCTTCATGACACTAATATACACAGGGGCTTCTATACTCTCTAACAAACACAGGGACTGCTATTCTTTAAAATATATGCAGGGGCTTCTATTCGATATAATATACACAGGAGCTGCTAATCTCTACAATATGCACAGGGACTGCTATTCTCAATAATATACACAGGGACTGCTATCCTCTATTATATACACAAAGGCTGCTATTCTCTATAATATACACATGGACTACTATTCTCTACAATATACAAACTGACTGCTATTCTCTACAATATACACAGGGGTTGTTTTTCTCTATAGTACACACAGGGGCTGCTATTCTCTATAATATACAAACGGACTGCTAATCTCTATAATATACACAGGGGTTGCTTTTCTCTATAATATAAACAGGGACTGCTATTCTCTATTATATACACTGGGGGTGCTACTCTATATAATATACACAGGGACTGCAATTCTCTATAATATACAAACCGACTGCTATTCTCTATAATATACACAGGGTTGCTTTTCTCTATAATATACACAGAGACTGCTAATCTCTATAATATACACAGGGACAGCTATCCTCTATTATATACACAGGGGTTTGCTTTTCTCTATAATATGCACAGGGGCTGCTATTCTCTATAATATGCATAGGGGCTGCTATCCTCTATTATATACAAAGGGGCTGCTACTGTCCATAATATACACAGCAACTGCTATTCTCTATAATACACACAGGGGCTGCTATTCTGTATAACATACACAGGGGCTGCCATTCTGTATAACATACACAGGGGCTGCCATTCTCTATAATATACACAGGGATGGCTATTTTCCATAATATACACAAGGACTGCTATTCTCTTTAATATACACAAGGAGTTCTATTCCTTATAATATACACAGGCACTGCTATTCTCTAAACAATACAAAGGCGCTGCTATTCTCTACAATATACACAGGGGCTGGAATTCTCTCTAATATACAAAGGGGCTTATATTCTCTCTAATACACACAGGGGCTGCTATTCTCTATAATATACACAGGGAATGCTATTCTGTATAATATACACAGGGAATTCTATTCTCTATAATATACAAAGGGACTGCTATTCACTATAATATACAGGCGGACTGCTATTCTCTATAATATACACAGGGACTGCTATTCTCGATAATATACACAGGGGCTTCTAATCTCTATAATATACACAGGGGCTGCTAATCTCTATAATATACACAGGGACTGCTATTCACTATAATATACAGACGGACTGCTATTCTCTATAATATACACAGGGACTGCTATTCTCTATAATATACACAGGGGCTGCTATTCTCTATAATATACACTGGGACAGCTATTCTTTAAAATATACAGAGGGACTGCTATTTTCTATAATATACACAGGGGCTGCTATTCTCTATTATATACACAGGGACTGCTATTTTCTATAATATCAACAGGGGCTGCTATTCTCTATAATATACACAGGGACTGCTATTCTCAATAATATACACAGGCACTGCTATTCTCTATAATATGCAGAGGGGCTGCTATTCTTTATAATATATACACAGGGATTGCTAATCTCTATAATATACACAGGCACTGCTATTCTCTATAATATACACAGGGGCTGCTATTCTCTATAATATACACAAGGCTGCTATTCTCTATAATATACACAAGGGCTGCTATTATCTATAATTTACACAGGGACTGCTATTCTCTATAATATACACAGGGATTGCTATTCTCTATAATATACATAGCGGCAGCTATTCTCCAGAATATAAACAGGGGCTGCTATTCTCTATAATATACACAAGGCTGCTATTCTCTATAATATACACAGGGGCTGCTATTATCTATAATTTACACAGGAGCTGCTATTCCTTGTAATAAAACACACAGGGACAGCTATTCTCCATAATATTCACAGCGACTGCTATTATCTATAGTATACACAGGGATTGCTATTCTCTAGAATATACACAGGGGCTGCCATTCTCTATAATATATACAGGGACAGCTATTCTCTAGAATATACACAGGGACTGCTATTCTCTATAATATACATAGCGGCAGCTATTCTCTAGAATATAAACAGGTGCTTCCATTCTCTATAATATACACAGGGACTGCTATTCTCTATAATATACACAGGTGCTGCTATTCTCTATAATATACAAAGGGAATGCTATACTCTATAACATACAGAGGGACTGCTATTCTTTAAAATATACACAGGGACTGCTATTCTCTATAACATACACAAGGACAGCTATTCTCTTTAATATACACAAGGAGTACTATTCTTTATAATATACACAGGCACTGCTATTCTCTAAACTATACAAAGGCGCTGCTATTCTCTACAATATACACAGGGGCTGCAATTCTCTCTAATATACAAAGGGGCTTATATTCTCTCTAATATACACAGGGGCTGCTATTCTCTATAATATACACAGGGAATGCTATTCTGTATAATATACACAGGGAATTCCATTCTCTATAATATACAAAGGGACTGCTATTCAATATAATATACAGACGGACTGCTATTCTCTACAATATACACAGGGACTGCTATTCTCTATAATATACACAGGGGCTGCTATTCTCTATAATATACACAGGGGCTGCTAATCTCTATAATATACACAGGGGCTGCTATTCTCTATAATATACACAGGGGCTGCTATTCTCTATCATAAACACTGGGACTGCTATTCTTTAAAATATACAGAGGGACTGCTATATTCTATAATATACACAGGGCTGCTATTCTCTATAATATACACAGGGACTGCTATTTCCTATAATATACACAGGGGCTGCTATTCTTTATAATATACACAGGGACTGCTATTCTCGATAATATACACAGGCACAGCTATTCTCTATAATATACAGAGGGGCTGCTATTCTTTATAATATACACAGGGATTGCTAATCTCTATAATATACACAGGCACTGCTATTCTCTATAATATACACAGGACTGCTATTCTCTATAATATACACAGGGGCTGCTATCTCTATATATTACACAGGGGCTGCTAATCTCTATGATAACACAGGGGCTGCTATTCTCTTAAAATATACACAGGGCTGCTATTCTCCTATAATATACACTGGGACTGCTATTCTTAAAATATACAGAGGGACTGCCTATATTCTATAATAGACACAGGGGCTGCTATCTCGATAATATACACATCACTGCTAATCTCTATAATATCGCAGAGGGCTGCTATTCTTTATAATATACACAGGGATTGCTAATCTCTATAATATACACAGGCACTGCTATTCTCTATACCTATACACAGGGACTGCTATTCTCTAAATATTCACAGGGCTGCTATTTACTATAATATCCACAGGAGCTGCTATTCACTATAATACACACACAGGCTGCTATTCTCTATAATACACACAGGGGCTGATATTCTCTATACTATACACAGGGCTGCTATTCTCTATAATATACCCATGGGCTGCTATTCTCTGTAATATACGCAGGGCTGCTATTCTCTATAAGTATACACAGAAGCTGCTATTCGCTATAATACACACAGGGGCTTCTATTCTATATAATAATACACAGGGCTTCTATTCTCTATAATATACACATGGATGGCTATTCTCTATAGTATACACAGGGGCTGCTATTCTCTATAATATACACAGGGACAACAATTCTCTATAATATATACAGAGGCTGCTATTCTCTGTAATATAAACAGCGGCTGCTATTCTCTATAATATACACCGTACTGCTATTCTCTATAATATACACAGGGACTGCTATTCTCTGTAATGTACACAGGCTGCTATTCTCTATAATATACACAGGGACGGCTATTATCTATAATTTACACAGGAGCTGGCTATTCCTTGTAATAAAACAAACAGGGACAGCTATTCTCCATCATCTTCACAGCGACTGCTATTATCTATATAGACACAGGGATTGCTATTCTCTAGAATATACACAGGGGCTGCCATCCCCCCTCTATAATATATACAGGGACAGCTATTCTCTAGAATATACAAAGGGACTGCTATCTCTCTATAATATACATAGCGGCAGCTATTTCTCTAGAATATAAACAGGGCTTCCTTCTCTATACATATACACAGGGACTGCTATTCTCTATAATATACACAGTGCTGCTATTCTCTATAATATACAAAGGGAATGCTATTCTCTATAACATACAGAGGGACTGCTATTCTTAAAATATACACATGGACTGCTATTCTCTATAATATACACAGGGACTGCTATTCTCTATAACAATATACACAAGGACTGCTATTCTCTATAATATACACAGGGACTGCTATTCTCTATAATATTCACAGAAGGGGCTGCTATTCCCTAGAAGATACACAGAACTGCTATTCTCTATAATATACACAGGGGCTGCTATTCTCTATATTATACACAGAGCTGCTATTCTCTATAATATGCACAGGGGCTGCTAATGTCTATAATATACACAGGGACTGCTATTCTTTATAATATACACAGGGGTTGCTAATGTCAATAATATACGCAGGACTGCTATTCTCTATTAATATACACGGGGCTACTATTCTCCATATTCTACACAGGACATGCAATTCTCATTAATATATCATTGGACTGCTATTCTCTATAAAATACACAGGAGCAGCTATTCTCTATAATATACAATGGAGCTGCTTTTCTCGATAATATAAACAGGGACTGCTTTTCTCCATAATCTTCACGGGGGCTGCTAATCTCTATAATATACACAGGGCTTCTATTCTCTATAATATAACACAGGGATGGCTATTCTCTATAATATACATAGGGGCTTCTATTCTCTATAATATACACAGGGACACTATTCTCTATAATATACACAGGGCTGCAATTCTCTGTAATATACACAGGGGCTGCTATTCTCTATAATATACACAGGGACTGCTATTCTCTGTAGTATACACAGGGACTGCTATTCTCTGTAATATACACAGGGGCTGCTATTCTCTATAATATAGACAGGGACTGCCATTCTCTATAATATACACAGGGACTGCTATTCTCTATAATATACACAGGGACTGCTATTCTCTATAATATACACAGGGACTGCTATTCTATATAATATACACAGGGACTGCTATTCCATGTAATATACACAAGGGCTGCTATTCTCTATAATATACACCGGTACTGCTATTCTCTATAATATACACAGGGACTGATATTCTCTATAATATACACAGGGGCTGCAATTCGCTGTAATATACACAGGGACTGCTATTCTCTATAATATACACAGGGACTGCTATTCTCTATAATATACACAGGGGACTGCTATTCTCTCAATATACACAAGGGGCTTCTATTCTCTATAATATACACAGGGGCTGCTATTCTCTACAATATACACAGGGGCTGCTAATGTCTATAATATACACAGGGACTGCTATTCTTTATATATACACAGAGGCTGCTAATGTCTATAATATACACAGGGACTGCTATTCTCCATAATATACACGGGGGCTACTATTCTCAATATTCTACACAGGGACTGCAATTCTCAGTAATATACATTGGGGCTGCTAATCTCTATAATATACACAGGGACTGCTATTCTCTATAATATATAGGGGTTGCTTTTCTCCATAATATAAAAAGGGACTGCTATCCTCTATTATATACACAGGGGCTGCTACTCTATATAATATACACAGGGACTGCAATTCTCTATAATATACAAACCGACTGCTAATCTCTATAATATACACAGGGGTTGCTTTTCTCTATCATATACAAACTGACTGCTAACCTCTATTATATACACAGGGGTTGCTTTTCTATATAATATGCCCAGGAGCTGCTATTCTCTATAATATACAAAGGGGCTGCTATTGTCTATAATATACACAGACACTGCCATTCTCTATAATATACACAGGGGCTACTATTTTCTATAATATACACAGGTACTGCTATTCTCTATAATATACACAGGGACTGCTATTCTCTATAATACACACAGGGACTGCTATTCTCTATAATATACACAGGGAATACTATACACTATAACATACATAGGGACTGCTATTCTCTATAACATACACAAGGACAGCGATTCTCTATAATATACACAGGCACTGCTATTCTCTAAACAATACAAAGGCGCTGCTATTCTCTACAATATACACAGGGGCTGCAATTCTCTGTAATATACAAAGGGGCTTATATTCTCTCTAATATACACAGGGGCTGCTATTCTCTATAATATACACAGGGAATGCTATTCTGTATAATATACACAGGGAATTCTATTCTATATAATATACAAAGGGACTGCTATTCACTATAATATACAGACGGACTGCTATTCTCTATAATATACAGAGGGACTGATATTCTCTATAATATACTCAGGTACTGCTATTCTCTACAATATACAGAGGGGCTGCTATTCTTTATACTATACACAGGGATTGCTATTCTCTATAATATACACAGGCCCTGCTATTCTCTATAATATACACAGTGGCTGCTATTCTCTATAAGATATACAGGGGCTGCTATTTTCTATAATATACACAAGGCTGCTATTCTCTAAAATAATAACAGGGGCTGCTATTCGCTATAATTTACACAGGAGCTGCTATTCATTGTAATACACACAGGGGCTGCTATTCAGTATAATTTGCAATAAAACCTCTTTCATAGTAGCAGTGTTATTAGTAATATAAACATAATGTTTGCCTCCTGCTCCTAGGAGACAGATTTCTCTACCTGTCTATCTGTTTAAATCTCAAAGCTGGTACACATCACAATACCCAGACCCACTGACTTTAATCCAATTAAGACACACCCACAGACTAAACCTCTATTTTAAAAGAAAAATATTATATACATTAATAGCTTCATGACACTAATATACACAGGGGCTTCTAATCTCTCTAACAAACACAGGGACTGCTATTCTTTAAAATATATGCAGGGGCTTCTATTCGATATAATACACACAGGGCTGCTATTCTCTAAAATACACACAGGGACTGATATTATTTAAAAATATACGCAGGAGCTTCTATTCGATATAATACACAGTGGCTTCTATTCTCTATAATATACACAGGGACTGCTATTCTCTATAATATACACAGAAACTGCTGTTCTCTAAAATACACACAGGGACTGATATTCTTTAAAATATACACAGGAGCTTCTATTTGATATAATACACACAGGGGCTTCTATTCTCTATAATATACACAGGGACTGCTATTCTCTATAATATACACAGAGACTGCTATTCTTTATAATATACACAGGGACTGCTATTCTCTATAATACACACAGGGACTGCTATTCTCTATAATATACACAAGGGCTGCTATTCTCTGAATTTTAAACAGGGACTGCTATTCTCTATAATATACACAGGGATGGCTATTCTCTGTAATATACACTGGGGCTGCTATTCTCTATAATATACACAGGGACTGCTATTCTCTATAATATACACAGGGACTGCTATTCTCTATAATATACACAGGGACTGCTATTCTCTGTAATATACACAGGGGCTGCCATTCTCTATAATATACACAGGGACTGCTATTCTCTATAATATACACAGGGACTGCTATTCTCTACAATATAGACAGGGACTGCTATTCTCTATAATATACACAGGGAATGCTATTCTCCATAATATACACAAGTGCTACTATTCTCCATAATTTACACAGGGACTGCTATTTTCTATAATATACACAGGAGCTGCTATTCTCTATAATACACACACGGACTGCTATTCTCTATAATATACACAGGGACTGCTATTTTCTATAATATACACAGGAGCTGCTAATCTTGATAATAATAACAGGGGCTGCTATTCTCTATAATATACACAGGGACTGCTAATGTCTATAATATACAAAGGGGCTGCTATTCTCCATAATGTACACAGGGGCTGCTATTCTCTATAATATACACAGGGACTGCTAATGTCTATAATACACAAAGGGGCTGCTATTCTCCATAATGTACACAGGGGCTGCTATTCTCTATAATATACACAGGGACTGCTATTCTCTATAATATACACAGGGGCTGCTATTCTCTATAATATACAAAGCGGCTGATATTCTCTATAATACAAACAGGGACTGCTATTCTCTATAATATACACAGGGACTGCTATTCTCTATAATATACACAGGGGCTGCTATTCTCTATAATATACATAACGGCTGCTATTCTCTATAATATACACAGGGAATGCTATTCTCTATAATACGCAAAGGGATGGCGATTCGCTATAATATACACAGGGATGGCTATTCTCTATAATATACACAGGGGCTGCTATTCTCTATAATATACACAGGGACTGCTATTCTCTATAATATACAGAGGGACAGCTATTCTCTGTAATACACACAGGGACGGCTATTCTCTATAATATACACAGGTGCTGCTATTCTCTATAATACGCACAGGGATGGCTATTCTCTGTAATATACACAGGGACTGCTATTCTCTATAATATACACAGGGGCTGCTATTCTCTATAATATACACAGGGACTGCTATTCTCTATAATATATACAGGGACTGTTATTCTCTATAATATACACCGGGCTGCTATTCTCTATAATATACAAAGGGGCTGCTATTCTCTATAATAATAACAGGGGCTGCTATTCGCTATACTTTACACAGGAGCTGCTATTCCTTGTAATACACACAGGGACTGCTATTCTGTACAATTTGCAATAAAACCTCTTTCATAGTACCAATGTTATTAGTAATATAATCATAAAGTTCGTCTCCTGCTCCGTAGGTGTCACAATTCTCTACCTGTCTGTTTACATCTCAAAGCTGGCACACATCACAATACCCAGACCCGCTGACTTTAATCCAATCAAGACACACACACAGACTAAATGTCTAGGTTAAAAGAATAATATTATACACATTAATAGCTTCATGACACTAATATACACAGGGCTTCTATCCTCTCTAACATACAGAGGGACTGCTACCTTTAAAATATACATAGGGGCTTCTATTCTCTATAATACACACAGGGACTGCTATTCTCTATAATATACACAGGGACTACTATTCTCTATAATACACACAGGGACTGCTATTCTTTATAATACACTCAGGGACAGCTATTCTCTATAATTTACACAGGGGCTGCTATTCTCTATAATACACACAGGGACTGCTATTCTCTATAATATACACAAGGGCTGCTATTCTCTGAATTTTAAACAGGGACTGCTATTCTCTATAATATACACAGGGATGGCTATTCTCTGTAATATACACTGGGGCTGCTATTCTCTATAATATACACAGGGACTGCTATTCTCTATAATATACACAGGGACTGCTATTCTCTATAATATACACAGGGACTGCTATTCTCTATAATATACACAGGGACTGCTATTCTCTGTAATATACACAGGGACTGCTATTCTCTACAATATAGACAGGGACTGCTATTCTCTATAATATACACAGGGAATGCTATTCTCCATAATATACAGAAGTGCTACTATTCTCCATAATTTACACAGGGACTGCTATTTTCTATAATATACACAGGAGCTGCTATTCTCTATAATACTCACAGGGACTGCTATTCTTTATAATACACACACGGACTGCTATTCTCTACAATATACACAGGGACTGCAATTCTCTATAATATACACAGGGACTGCTATTCTCTATATATACACAGGGGCTGCTATTCTCTATAATATACACAGGACTGTTATTCTATATAATATACACAGCGGCTGCTATTCTCTATAATATACACAGGGACTGCTATTCTCTGTAATATACACAGGGGCTGCTATTCTCTATAATATACACAGGGACTGCTATTCTCTATAATATACACAGGGACTGCTATTCTCTATAATATAGACAGGGACTGCTATTCTCTATAATATACACAGGGAATGCTATTCTCCATAATATACACAAGTGCTACTATTCTCCATAATTTACACATGGGCTGCTATTCTGTACAATTTGCAATAAAACCTCTTTCATAGTACCAATGTTATTAGTAATATAATCATAATGTTTGTCTCCTGCTCCCTAGGTGCCACAATTCTCTACCTGTCTGTTTACATCTCAAAGCTGGTACACATCACAATACCCAGACCCGCTGGCTTTAAACCAATCAAGACACACACACAGACTAAATGTCTAGGTTAAAATAAAAATATTATACACATTAATAGCTTCATGACACTAATATACACAGGGGCTTCTATACTCTCTAACAAATACATGGACTGCTATTCTTTAAAATATACATGGGGCTTCTATCTCTATAATACACACAGGGGCTGCTATTCTTTATAAAACACAAAGGGACAGCTATTCTTCATAATATTCACAGCGACTGCTATTCTCTATAATATACATAGTGGCAGCTATTCTCTAGAATATAAACAGGGGCTGCTATTCTCTAGAATATACACAGGGGCTGCTATTCTCTATAATATATACAGGGGCTGCTATTCTCTATAATATTCACAGGAGCTGCAAATCTCTACAATATACACAGGAGCTGCTATTCACTTTAAAATGCACAGGGACTGCTATTCTCTATAATATAGACAGGGGCTGCTATTCTCTTTAATATACACAGGGGCTGGTATTCTCTATAACTCACACAGGGCCTGCTATTCTCTATAATTTACACAGGGGCTGATATTCTCTATATTATACACAGGGACTGCTATTCGCTATAATATACACAGATGCTACTAATCTTTATAGCATACACAGGGACTGCTATTCTCTATAATATACACGGGGACAGCTATTCTCTATAATATACACAAGTGCTACTATTCTACATAATTTACACAGGGACTGCTATTTTGTATAATATACACAGGAGCTGCTATTCTCTATAATACACACACGGACTGCTATTCTTCATAATACACACACGGACTGCTATTCTCTATAATATACACAGGGACTGCTATTTTCTATAATATACACAGGAGCTGCTAATCTCGATAATAATAACAGGGGCTGCTATTCTCTATAATATACACAGGGACTGCTAATGTCTATAATACACAAAGGGGCTGCTATTCTCCATAATGTACACAGGGGCTGCTATTCTCTATAATATACACAGGGACTGCTAATGTCTATAATAAACAAAGGGGCTGCTATTCTCCATAATGTACACAGGGGCTGCTATTCTCTATAATATACACAGGGACTGCTATTCTCTATAATATACACAGGGACTGCTAATGTCTATAATACACAAAGGGGCTGCTATTCTCCATAATGTACACAGGGGCTGCTATTCTCTATAATATACACAGGGACTGCTATTCTCTATAATATAAACAGGGACTGCTATTCTCTATAATATACACAGGGGCTGCTATTCTCTATAATATACATAACGGCTGCTATTCTCTGTAATATACACAGGGATGGCTATTCTCTATAATACGCAAAGGGATGGCGATTCGCTATAATATACACAGGGATGGCTATTCTCTATAATATACACAGGGGCTGCTATTCTCTATAATATACACAGGGACTGCTATTCTCTATAATATACAGAGGGATGGCTATTCTCTGTAATACGCACAGGGATGGCTATTCTCTATAATATACACAGGTGCTGCTATTCTCTATAATACGCACAGGGATGGCTATTCTCTAAAGTATACACAGGGACTGCTATTCTCTATAATATACACAGGGGCTGCTATTCTCTATAATATACACAGGGACTGCTATTCTCTATAATATAAACAGGGACTGCTATTCTCTATAATATACACCAGGGCTGCTATTCTCTACAATGTACACCGGAGCTGCTATTCTCTATAATAATAACAGGGGCTGCTATTCGCTATACTTTACACAGGAGCTGCTATTCCTTGTAATACACACAGGGACTGCTATTCTGTACAATTTGCAATAAAACCTCTTTCATAGTACCAATGTTATTAGTAATATAATCATAAAGTTCGTCTCCTGCTCCGTAGGTGTCACAATTCTCTACCTGTCTGTTTACATCTCAAAGCTGGTACACATCACAATACCCAGACCCGCTGACTTTAATCCAATCAAGACACACACACAGACTAAATGTCTAGGTTAAAAGAATAATATTATACACATTAATAGCTTCATGACACTAATATACACAGGGGCTTCTATCCTCTCTAACATACAGAGGGACTGCTACCTTTAAAATATACATAGGGGCTTCTATTCTCTATAATACACACAGGGACTGCTATTCTCTATAATATACACAGGGACTGCTATTCTCTATAATACACACAGGGACTGCTATTCTTTATAATACACACACGGACTGCTATTCTCTACAATATACACAGGGACTGCAATTCTCTACAATATACACAGGGACTGCTATTCTCTATAACATACACAGGGGCTGCTATTCTCTATAATATACACAGGGACTGCTATTCTCTATAATATACACAGGGACTGCTATTCTCTATAATATACACAGGGACTGCTATTCTCTGTAATATACACAGGGGCTGCTATTCTCTATAATATACACAGGGACTGCTATTCTCTATAATATACACAGGGACTGCTATTCTCTACAATATAGACAGGGACTGCTATTCTCTCTAATATGCACAGCGACTTCTATTCTCTATAATATACACAAGTGCTACTATTCTCCATAATTTACACATGGGCTGCTATTCTGTACAATTTGCAATAAAACCTCTTTCATAGTACCAATGTTATTAGTAATATAATCATAATGTTTGTCTCCTGCTCCCTAGGTGCCACAATTCTCTACCTGTCTGTTTACATCTCAAAGCTGGTACACATCACAATACCCAGACCCGCTGGCTTTAAACCAATCAAGACACACACACAGACTAAATGTCTAGGTTAAAATAAAAATATTATACACATTAATAGCTTCATGACACTAATATACACAGGGGCTTCTATACTCTCTAACAAATACATGGACTGCTATTCTTTAAAATATACATGGGGCTTCTATCTCTATAATACACACAGGGGCTGCTATTCTTTATAAAACACAAAGGGACAGCTATTCTTCATAATATTCACAGCGACTGCTATTCTCTATAATATACATAGTGGCAGCTATTCTCTAGAATATAAACAGGGGCTGCTATTCTCTAGAATATACACAGGGGCTGCTATTCTCTATAATATATACAGGGGCTGCTATTCTCTATAATATTCACAGGAGCTGCAAATCTCTACAATATACACAGGAGCTGCTATTCACTTTAAAATGCACAGGGACTGCTATTCTCTATAATATAGACAGGGGCTGCTATTCTCTTTAATATACACAGGGGCTGGTATTCTCTATAACTCACACAGGGCCTGCTATTCTCTATAATTTACACAGGGGCTGATATTCTCTATATTATACACAGGGACTGCTATTCGCTATAATATACACAGATGCTACTAATCTTTATAGCATACACAGGGACTGCTATTCTCTATAATATACACGGGGACAGCTATTCTCTATAATATACACAAGTGCTACTATTCTACATAATTTACACAGGGACTGCTATTTTGTATAATATACACAGGAGCTGCTATTCTCTATAATACACACACGGACTGCTATTCTTCATAATACACACACGGACTGCTATTCTCTATAATATACACAGGGACTGCTATTTTCTATAATATACACAGGAGCTGCTAATCTCGATAATAATAACAGGGGCTGCTATTCTCTATAATATACACAGGGACTGCTAATGTCTATAATACACAAAGGGGCTGCTATTCTCCATAATGTACACAGGGGCTGCTATTCTCTATAATATACACAGGGACTGCTAATGTCTATAATACACAAAGGGGCTGCTATTCTCCATAATGTACACAGGGGCTGCTATTCTCTATAATATACACAGGGACTGCTATTCTCTATAATATACACAGGGACTGCTAATGTCTATAATACACAAAGGGGCTGCTATTCTCCATAATGTACACAGGGGCTGCTATTCTCTATAATATACACAGGGACTGCTATTCTCTATAATATAAACAGGGACTGCTATTCTCTATAATATACACAGGGGCTGCTATTCTCTATAATATACATAACGGCTGCTATTCTCTGTAATATACACAGGATGGCTATTCTCTATAATACGCAAAGGGATGGCGATTCGCTATAATATACACAGGGATGGCTATTCTCTATAATATACACAGGGGCTGCTATTCTCTATAATATACACAGGGACTGCTATTCTCTATAATATACAGAGGGATGGCTATTCTCTGTAATACGCACAGGGATGGCTATTCTCTATAATATACACAGGTGCTGCTATTCTCTATAATACGCACAGGGATGGCTATTCTCTAAAGTATACACAGGGACTGCTATTCTCTATAATATACACAGGGGCTGCTATTCTCTATAATATACACAGGGACTGCTATTCTCTATAATATAAACAGGGACTGCTATTCTCTATAATATACACCAGGGCTGCTATTCTCTACAATGTACACCGGAGCTGCTATTCTCTATAATAATAACAGGGGCTGCTATTCGCTATACTTTACACAGGAGCTGCTATTCCTTGTAATACACACAGGGACTGCTATTCTGTACAATTTGCAATAAAACCTCTTTCATAGTACCAATGTTATTAGTAATATAATCATAAAGTTCGTCTCCTGCTCCGTAGGTGTCACAATTCTCTACCTGTCTGTTTACATCTCAAAGCTGGTACACATCACAATACCCAGACCCGCTGACTTTAATCCAATCAAGACACACACACAGACTAAATGTCTAGGTTAAAAGAATAATATTATACACATTAATAGCTTCATGACACTAATATACACAGGGGCTTCTATCCTCTCTAACATACAGAGGGACTGCTACCTTTAAAATATACATAGGGGCTTCTATTCTCTATAATACACACAGGGACTGCTATTCTCTATAATATACACAGGGACTGCTATTCTCTATAATACACACAGGGACTGCTATTCTTTATAATACACTCAGGGACAGCTATTCTCTATAATTTACACAAGGGCTGCTATTCTCTATAATACACACAGGGGCTGCTATTCTCTATAATATACACAGGGACTGCTATTCTTTATAATATACACAGCGGCTGCTATTCTCTATAATATACACAGGGACTGCTATTCTCTATAATATACACAGGGACTGCTATTCTCTATAATATACACAGGGGCTGCTATTCTCTATAATATACAAAGCGGCTGCTATTCTCTATAATACAAACAGGGACTGCTATTCTCTATAATATACACAGGGACTGCTATTCTCTATAATATAAACAGGGACTGCTATTCTCTATAATATACACAGGGGCTGCTATTCTCTATAATATACATAACGGCTGCTATTCTGTATAATATACACAGGGGCTGCTAGACTCTGTAGTATATACAGGGACTGCTATTCTCTATAATATACACAGGGACTGCTATTCTCTATAATATAAACAGGGACTGCTATTCTCTATAATATACATAACGGCTGCTATTCACTATAATATACACAGGGGCTGCTAGACTCTGTAGTATATACAGGGACTGCTATTCTCTATAATATACACAGGGACTGCTATTCTCTATAAAATACACAAGGACGGCCAATCTCTATAATATGCTCAGGGACTGCAATTATCTATAATTTACGCAGGGGCTGCTATTCTCTGTTATATATACAGGGACTGTGATTCTCTATAATGTACAAAGGGAGTGCTATTCTCTATAATATACACAGGGACAACTATTCACTCTAATATACAAAGGGACTGCTATTGTCTATAATATACACTGGGGCTGCTATTCTCTATAACATACACAGGCATGGCTATTCTCTATAATACGCAAAGGGATGGCTATTCTCTATAATATACACAGGGATGGCTATTCTCTATAATATACACAGGGGCTGCTATTCTCTATAATATACACAGGGACTGCTATTCTCTATAATATACACTGGGATGGCTATTCTCTATAATACGCACAGGGATGGCTATTCTCTATAATATACACAGGTGCTGCTATTCTCTATAATACGCACAGGGATGGCTATTCTCTACAGTATACACAGGGACTGCTATTCTCTATAATATACACAGGGGCTGCTATTCTCTGTAATATACACAGGGACTGCTATTCTCTATAATATACACAGGGATGGCTATTCTCTATAATATACACCGGGGCTGCTATTCTGTATAATATACACAGGGGCTGCTATTCTCTACAATGTACACCGGAGCTGCTATTCTCTATAATAATAACAGGGGCTGCTATTCGCTATAATTTACACAGGAGCTGCTATTCCTTGTAATACACACAGGGACTGCTATTCTGTACAATTTGCAATAAAACCTCTTTCATAGTACCAATGTTATTAGTAATATAATCATAAAGTTCGTCTCCTGCTCCGTAGGTGTCACAATTCTCTACCTGTCTGTTTACATCTCAAAGCTGGCACACATCACAATACCCAGACCCGCTGACTTTAATCCAATCAAGACACACATACAGACTAAATGTCTAGGTTAAAAGAATAATATTATATACATTAATAGCTTCATGACACTAATATACACAGGGGCTTCTATACTCTCTAACATACACAGGGACTGCTATCTTTAAAATATACAGAGGGGCTTCTATTCTCTATAATACACATAGGGACTGCTATTCTCTATAATATACACAGGGACTGCTATTCTCTATAATACACACAGGGACTGCTATTCGTTATAATATACACAGGGACTGCTATTCTCTACAATATAGACAGGGACTGCTATTCTCTATAATATACACAGGGAATGCTATTCTCCATAATATACACAAGTGCTACTATTCTCCATAATTTACACAGGGACTGCTATTTTCTATAATATACACAGGAGCTGCTATTCTCTATAATACACACAGGGACTGCTATTCTTTATAATACACACACGGACTGCTATTCTCTACAATATACACAGGGACTGCAATTCTCTGCAATATACACAGGGACTGCTATTCTCTATAACATACACAGGGACTGCTATTCTCTATAATATACACAGGGGCTGCTATTCTCTATAATATACACAGGTGCTGCTATTCTCTATAATACACACATGGGCTGCTATTCTGTACAATTTGCAATAAAACCTCTTTCATAGTACCAATGTTATTAGTAATATAATCATAATGTTTGTCTCCTGCTCCCTAGGTGCCACAATTCTCTACCTGTCTGTTTACATCTCAAAGCTGGTACACATCACAATACCCAGACCCGCTGGCTTTAAACCAATCAAGACACACACTCAGACTAAATGTCTAGGTTAAAATAAAAATATTATACACATTAATAGCTTCATGACACTAATATACACAGGGGCTTCTATACTCTCTAACAAATACATGGACTGCTATTCTTTAAAATATACATGGGGCTTCTATCTCTATAATACACACAGGGGCTGCTATTCTTTATAAAACACAAAGGGACAGCTATTCTCCATAATATTCACAGCGACTGCTATTCTCTATAATATACATAGTGGCAGCTATTCTCTAGAATATAAACAGGGGCTGCTATTCTCTAGAATATACACAGGGGCTGCTATTCTCTATAAAATACACAAGGACGGCCAATCTCTATAATATGCTCAGGGACTGCAATTATCTATAATTTACGCAGGGGCTGCTATTCACTGTTATATATACAGGGACTGTGATTCTCTATAATGTACAAAGGGAGTGCTATTCTCTATACTATGCACAGGGACAACTATTCACTCTAATATACACAGGGACTGCTATTGTCTATAATATATACTGGGGCTGCTATTCTCTATAATATACAGAGGGATGGCTATTCTCTGTAATATACACAGGGATGGCTATTGTCTATAATATACACAGGGGCTGCTATTCTCTATAATATACACAGGGACTGCTATTCTCTATAATATACAGAGGGATGGCTATTCTCTGTAATACGCACAGGGATGGCTATTCTCTATAATATGCACAGGTGCTGCTATTCTCCATAATACGCACAGGGATGGCTATTCTCTAAAGTATACACAGGGACTGCTATTCTCTATAATATACACAGGGGCTGCTATTCTCTATAATATACACTGGGACTGCTATTCTCTATAATATACACAGGGACTGCTATTCTCTATAATATACACCGGGGCTGCTATTCTGTATAATATACACAGGGGCTGCTATTCTCTACAATGTACACCGGAGCTGCTATTCTCTATAATAATAACAGGGGCTGCTATTCGCTATAATTTACACAGGAGCTGCTATTCCTTGTAATACACACAGGGACTGCTATTCTGTACAATTTGCAATAAAACCTCTTTCATAGTACCAATGTTATTAGTAATATAATCATAAAGTTCGTCTCCTGCTCCGTAGGTGTCACAATTCTCTACCTGTCTGTTTACATCTCAAAGCTGGCACACATCACTTTACCCAGACCCGCTGACTTTAATCCAATCAAGACACACACACAGACTAAATGTCTAGGTTGAAAGAATAATATTATACACATTAATAGCTTCATGACACTAATATACACAGGGGCTTCTATACTCTCTAACATACACAGGGACTGCTATCTTTAAAATATACATAGGGGCTTCTATTCTCTATAATACACACAGGGACTGCTATTCTCTATAATATACACAGGGACTGCTATTCTCTATAATACACACAGGGACTGCTATTCTTTATAATACACTCAGGGACAGCTATTCTCTATAATTTACACAGGGGCTGCTATTCTCTATAATACACACAGGGGCTGCTATTCTCTATAATATACATAACGGCTGCTATTCTGTATAATATACACAGGGGCTGCTAGACTCTGTAGTATATACAGGGACTGCTATTCTCTATAATATACACAGGGACTGCTATTCTCTATAAAATACACAAGGACGGCCAATCTCTATAATATGCTCAGGGACTGCAATTATCTATAATTTACGCAGGGGCTGCTATTCTCTGTTATATATACAGGGACTGTGATTCTCTATAATGTACAAAGGGAGTGCTATTCTCTATAATATACACAGGGACAACTATTCACTCTAATATACACAGGGACTGTTATTGTCTATAATATACACTGGGGCTGCTATTCTCTATAATATACACAGGGATGGCTATTCTCTATAATATACACAGGGGCTGCTATTCTCTATAATATACACAGGGACTGCTATTCTCTATAATATACACTGGATGGCTATTCTCTATAATACGCACAGGGATGGCTATTCTCTATAATATACACAGGTGCTGCTATTCTCTATAATACGCACAGGGATGGCTATTCTCTAAAGTATACACAGGGACTGCTATTCTCTATAATATGCACAGGGGCTGCTATTCTCTATAATATACACAGGGACTGCTATTCTCTATAATATACACAGGGACTGCTATTCTCTATAATATACACCGGGGCTGCTATTCTCTTTAATATACACAGGGGCTGCTATTCTCTACAATGTACACCGGAGCTGCTATTCTCTATAATAATAACAGGGGCTGCTATTCTCTATAATTTACACAGGATATGCTATTCCTTGTATTACACACAGGGACTGCTATTCTGTACAATTTGCAATAAAACCTCTTTCATAGTACCAATGTTATTAGTAATATAATCATAAAGTTCGTCTCCTGCTCCGTAGGTGTCACAATTCTCTACCTGTCTGTTTACATCTCAAAGCTGGCACACATCACAATACCCAGACCCGCTGACTTTAATCCAATCAAGACACACACACAGACTAAATGTCTAGGTTAAAAGAATAATATTATATACATTAATAGCTTCATGACACTAATATACACAGGGGCTTCTATACTCCCTAACATACACAGGGACTGCTATCTTTAAAATATACAGAGGGGCTTCTATTCTCTATAATACACATAGGGACTGCTATTCTCTATAATATACACAGGGACTGCTATTCTCTATAATACACACAGGGACTGCTATTCTTTATAATACACTCAGGGACAGCTATTCTCTATAATTTACACAGGGGCTGCTATTCTCTATAATACACACAGGGGCTGCTATTCTCTATAATATACACAGGGACTACTATTCTTTATAATATACACAGCGGCTGCTATTCTCTATAATATACACAGGGACTGCTATTCTCTATAATATAAACAGGGGCTGCTATTCTCTATAATACACACAGGGACTGCTATTCTCTATAATATACACAGCGGCTGCTATTCACTATAATATACACAGGGGCTGCTATTCTCTTTAATACACAGAGGGACTGCTATCCTCTATTATACACACAGGGGCTTCTATTCCCTATAATATACACAGGGGATGCTATTCTTTATAATATACATAGCGGCTGCTATTCTCTATAACATACACAGGGGCTGCAATTCTCTATAATATACACAGGGGATGCTATTCTTTATAATACACACAGGGGCTTCTATCTTCTATAATATAAACAGCGGCTGCTATTCTCTACAATATACACAGGGGCTGCTATTCTCTGTAATATACAAAGGGGCTGCTTTTCTCTGTAATATACACAGGGGCTGACATTCTCTATAATATACACAGGGAATGCTATTCCCTATAATATACACAGGGACTGCTATTCTCTATAATATACAGAGGGACTGCTATTCTCCATGATTTGCACAGGGACTCCTATTCTCTATAATATACACAGGGACTGCTATTCTCTATAATATACACAGGGACTGCTATTCTCTATAACATACACAGGGACTGCTATTCTCTATTATATACACAGGGGCTACTATTCTCTATAATATACACAGGAGCTACTATTCTCTATAATATTAACAGGGACTGCTATTCTCTATAATATACACAGGTGCTGCTATTCTCTATAATACGCACAGGGATGGCTATTCTCTAAAGTATACACAGGGACTGCTATTCTCTATAATATACACAGGGGCTGCTATTCTCTATAATATACACAGGGACTGCTATTCTCTATAATATACACAGGGACTGCTATTCTCTATAATATACACCAGGGCTGCTATTCTCTATAATATACACAGGGGCTGCTAATCTCTATAATATACACAGGGGCTGCTATTCTCTATAATATACACAGGGACTGCTATTCTCTATAATATACACAGGGGCTGCTATTCTCTACAATGTACACCGGAGCTGCTATTCTCTATAATAATAACAGGGGCTGCTATTCTCTATAATTTACACAGGATATGCTATTCCTTGTAATACACACAGGGACTGCTATTCTGTACAATTTGCAATAAAACCTCTTTCATAGTACCAATGTTATTAGTAATATAATCATAAAGTTCGTCTCCTGCTCCGTAGGTGTCACAATTCTCTACCTGTCTGTTTACATCTCAAAGCTGGCACACATCACAATACCCAGACCCGCTGACTTTAATCCAATCAAGACACACACACAGACTAAATGTCTAGGTTAAAAGAATAATATTATATACATTAATAGCTTCATGACACTAATATACACAGGGGCTTCTATACTCCCTAACATACACAGGGACTGCTATCTTTAAAATATACAGAGGGGCTTCTATTCTCTATAATACACATAGGGACTGCTATTCTCTATAATATACACAGGGACTGCTATTCTCTATAATACACACAGGGACTGCTATTCTTTATAATACACTCAGGGACAGCTATTCTCTATAATTTACACAGGGGCTGCTATTCTCTATAATACACACAGGGGCTGCTATTCTCTATAATATACACAGGGACTGCTATTCTTTATAATATACACAGCGGCTGCTATTCTCTATAATATACACAGGGACTGCTATTCTCTATAATATAAACAGGGGCTGCTATTCTCTATAATACACACAGGGACTGCTATTCTCTATAATATACACAGCGGCTGCTATTCACTATAATATACACAGGGGCTGCTATTCTCTTTAATACACAGAGGGACTGCTATCCTCTATTATACACACAGGGGCTTCTATTCCCTATAATATACACAGGGGATGCTATTCTTTATAATATACATAGCGGCTGCTATTCTCTATAACATACACAGGGGCTGCAATTCTCTATAATATACACAGGGGATGCTATTCTCTACAATGTACACCGGAGCTGCTATTCTCTATAATAATAACAGGGGCTGCTATTCGCTATACTTTACACAGGAGCTGCTATTCCTTGTAATACACACAGGGACTGCTATTCTGTACAATTTGCAATAAAACCTCTTTCATAGTACCAATGTTATTAGTAATATAATCATAAAGTTCGTCTCCTGCTCCGTAGGTGTCACAATTCTCTACCTGTCTGTTTACATCTCAAAGCTGGCACACATCACAATACCCAGACCCGCTGACTTTAATCCAATCAAGACACACACACAGACTAAATGTCTAGGTTAAAAGAATAATATTATACACATTAATAGCTTCATGACACTAATATACACAGGGGCTTCTATCCTCTCTAACATACAGAGGGACTGCTACCTTTAAAATATACATAGGGGCTTCTATTCTCTATAATACACACAGGGACTGCTATTCTCTATAATATACACAGGGACTACTATTCTCTATAATACACACAGGGACTGCTATTCTTTATAATACACTCAGGGACAGCTATTCTCTATAATTTACACAGGGGCTGCTATTCTCTATAATATACACAGGGACTGCTATTCTTTATAATATACACAGCGGCTGCTATTCTCTATAATATACACAGGGACTGCTATTCTCTATAATATACACAGGGACTGCTATTCTCTATAATATACACAGGGGCTGCTATTCTCTATAATATACAAAGCGGCTGCTATTCTCTATAATACAAACAGGGACTGCTATTCTCTATAATATACACAGGGACTGCTATTCTCTATAATATAAACAGGGACTGCTATTCTCTATAATATACACAGGGGCTGCTATTCTCTATAATATACATAACGGCTGCTATTCTGTATAATATACACAGGGGCTGCTAGACTCTGTAGTATATACAGGGACTGCTATTCTCTATAATATACACAGGGACTGCTATTCTCTATAATATAAACAGGGACTGCTATTCTCTATAATATACATAACGGCTGCTATTCACTATAATATACACAGGGGCTGCTAGACTCTGTAGTATATACAGGGACTGCTATTCTCTATAATATACACAGGGACTGCTATTCTCTATAAAATACACAAGGACGGCCAATCTCTATAATATGCTCAGGGACTGCAATTATCTATAATTTACGCAGGGGCTGCTATTCTCTGTTATATATACAGGGACTGTGATTCTCTATAATGTACAAAGGGAGTGCTATTCTCTATAATATACACAGGGACAACTATTCACTCTAATATACAAAGGGACTGCTATTGTCTATAATATACACTGGGGCTGCTATTCTCTATAACATACACAGGCATGGCTATTCTCTATAATACGCAAAGGGATGGCTATTCTCTATAATATACACAGGGATGGCTATTCTCTATAATATACACAGGGGCTGCTATTCTCTATAATATACACAGGGACTGCTATTCTCTATAATATACACTGGGATGGCTATTCTCTATAATACGCACAGGGATGGCTATTCTCTATAATATACACAGGTGCTGCTATTCTCTATAATACGCACAGGGATGGCTATTCTCTACAGTATACACAGGGACTGCTATTCTCTATAATATACACAGGGGCTGCTATTCTCTGTAATATACACAGGGACTGCTATTCTCTATAATATACACAGGGATGGCTATTCTCTATAATATACACCGGGGCTGCTATTCTCTATAATATACACAGGGGCTGCTATTCTCTACAATGTACACCGGAGCTGCTATTCTCTATAATAATAACAGGGGCTGCTATTCGCTATAATTTACACAGGAGCTGCTATTCCTTGTAATACACACAGGGACTGCTATTCTGTACAATTTGCAATAAAACCTCTTTCATAGTACCAATGTTATTAGTAATATAATCATAAAGTTCGTCTCCTGCTCCGTAGGTGTCACAATTCTCTACCTGTCTGTTTACATCTCAAAGCTGGCACACATCACAATACCCAGACCCGCTGACTTTAATCCAATCAAGACACACATACAGACTAAATGTCTAGGTTAAAAGAATAATATTATATACATTAATAGCTTCATGACACTAATATACACAGGGTCTTCTATACTCTCTAACATACACAGGGACTGCTATCTTTAAAATATACAGAGGGGCTTCTATTCTCTATAATACACATAGGGACTGCTATTCTCTATAATATACACAGGGACTGCTATTCTCTATAATACACACAGGGACTGCTATTCGTTATAATATACACAGGGACTGCTATTCTCTACAATATAGACAGGGACTGCTATTCTCTATAATATACACAGGGAATGCTATTCTCCATAATATACACAAGTGCTACTATTCTCCATAATTTACACAGGGACTGCTATTTTCTATAATATACACAGGAGCTGCTATTCTCTATAATACACACAGGGACTGCTATTCTTTATAATACACACACGGACTGCTATTCTCTACAATATACACAGGGACTGCAATTCTCTGCAATATACACAGGGACTGCTATTCTCTATAACATACACAGGGACTGCTATTCTCTATAATATACACAGGGGCTGCTATTCTCTATAATATACACAGGTGCTGCTATTCTCTATAATACACACATGGGCTGCTATTCTGTACAATTTGCAATAAAACCTCTTTCATAGTACCAATGTTATTAGTAATATAATCATAATGTTTGTCTCCTGCTCCCTAGGTGCCACAATTCTCTACCTGTCTGTTTACATCTCAAAGCTGGTACACATCACAATACCCAGACCCGCTGGCTTTTAAACCAATCAAGACACACACTCAGACTAAATGTCTAGGTTAAAATAAAAATATTATACACATTAATAGCTTCATGACACTAATATACACAGGGGCTTCTATACTCTCTAACAAATACATGGACTGCTATTCTTTAAAATATACATGGGGCTTCTATCTCTATAATACACACAGGGGCTGCTATTCTTTATAAAACACAAAGGGACAGCTATTCTCCATAATATTCACAGCGACTGCTATTCTCTATAATATACATAGTGGCAGCTATTCTCTAGAATATAAACAGGGGCTGCTATTCTCTAGAATATACACAGGGGCTGCTATTCTCTATAAAATACACAAGGACGGCCAATCTCTATAATATGCTCAGGGACTGCAATTATCTATAATTTACGCAGGGGCTGCTATTCACTGTTATATATACAGGGACTGTGATTCTCTATAATGTACAAAGGGAGTGCTATTCTCTATACTATGCACAGGGACAACTATTCACTCTAATATACACAGGGACTGCTATTGTCTATAATATATACTGGGGCTGCTATTCTCTATAATATACAGAGGGATGGCTATTCTCTGTAATATACACAGGGATGGCTATTGTCTATAATATACACAGGGGCTGCTATTCTCTATAATATACACAGGGACTGCTATTCTCTATAATATACAGAGGGATGGCTATTCTCTGTAATACGCACAGGGATGGCTATTCTCTATAATATGCACAGGTGCTGCTATTCTCCATAATACGCACAGGGATGGCTATTCTCTAAAGTATACACAGGGACTGCTATTCTCTATAATATACACAGGGGCTGCTATTCTCTATAATATACACTGGGACTGCTATTCTCTATAATATACACAGGGACTGCTATTCTCTATAATATACACCGGGGCTGCTATTCTGTATAATATACACAGGGGCTGCTATTCTCTACAATGTACACCGGAGCTGCTATTCTCTATAATAATAACAGGGGCTGCTATTCGCTATAATTTACACAGGAGCTGCTATTCCTTGTAATACACACAGGGACTGCTATTCTGTACAATTTGCAATAAAACCTCTTTCATAGTACCAATGTTATTAGTAATATAATCATAAAGTTCGTCTCCTGCTCCGTAGGTGTCACAATTCTCTACCTGTCTGTTTACATCTCAAAGCTGGCACACATCACTTTACCCAGACCCGCTGACTTTAATCCAATCAAGACACACACACAGACTAAATGTCTAGGTTGAAAGAATAATATTATACACATTAATAGCTTCATGACACTAATATACACAGGGGCTTCTATACTCTCTAACATACACAGGGACTGCTATCTTTAAAATATACATAGGGGCTTCTATTCTCTATAATACACACAGGGACTGCTATTCTCTATAATATACACAGGGACTGCTATTCTCTATAATACACACAGGGACTGCTATTCTTTATAATACACTCAGGGACAGCTATTCTCTATAATTTACACAGGGGCTGCTATTCTCTATAATACACACAGGGGCTGCTATTCTCTATAATATACATAACGGCTGCTATTCTGTATAATATACACAGGGGCTGCTAGACTCTGTAGTATATACAGGGACTGCTATTCTCTATAATATACACAGGGACTGCTATTCTCTATAAAATACACAAGGACGGCCAATCTCTATAATATGCTCAGGGACTGCAATTATCTATAATTTACGCAGGGGCTGCTATTCTCTGTTATATATACAGGGACTGTGATTCTCTATAATGTACAAAGGGAGTGCTATTCTCTATAATATACACAGGGACAACTATTCACTCTAATATACACAGGGACTGTTATTGTCTATAATATACACTGGGGCTGCTATTCTCTATAATATACACAGGGATGGCTATTCTCTATAATATACACAGGGGCTGCTATTCTCTATAATATACACAGGGACTGCTATTCTCTATAATATACACTGGGATGGCTATTCTCTATAATACGCACAGGGATGGCTATTCTCTATAATATACACAGGTGCTGCTATTCTCTATAATACGCACAGGGATGGCTATTCTCTAAAGTATACACAGGGACTGCTATTCTCTATAATATGCACAGGGGCTGCTATTCTCTATAATATACACAGGGACTGCTATTCTCTATAATATACACAGGGACTGCTATTCTCTATAATATACACCGGGGCTGCTATTCTCTTTAATATACACAGGGGCTGCTATTCTCTACAATGTACACCGGAGCTGCTATTCTCTATAATAATAACAGGGGCTGCTATTCTCTATAATTTACACAGGATATGCTATTCCTTGTATTACACACAGGGACTGCTATTCTGTACAATTTGCAATAAAACCTCTTTCATAGTACCAATGTTATTAGTAATATAATCATAAAGTTCGTCTCCTGCTCCGTAGGTGTCACAATTCTCTACCTGTCTGTTTACATCTCAAAGCTGGCACACATCACAATACCCAGACCCGCTGACTTTAATCCAATCAAGACACACACACAGACTAAATGTCTAGGTTAAAAGAATAATATTATATACATTAATAGCTTCATGACACTAATATACACAGGGGCTTCTATACTCCCTAACATACACAGGGACTGCTATCTTTAAAATATACAGAGGGGCTTCTATTCTCTATAATACACATAGGGACTGCTATTCTCTATAATATACACAGGGACTGCTATTCTCTATAATACACACAGGGACTGCTATTCTTTATAATACACTCAGGGACAGCTATTCTCTATAATTTACACAGGGGCTGCTATTCTCTATAATACACACAGGGGCTGCTATTCTCTATAATATACACAGGGACTACTATTCTTTATAATATACACAGCGGCTGCTATTCTCTATAATATACACAGGGACTGCTATTCTCTATAATATAAACAGGGGCTGCTATTCTCTATAATACACACAGGGACTGCTATTCTCTATAATATACACAGCGGCTGCTATTCACTATAATATACACAGGGGCTGCTATTCTCTTTAATACACAGAGGGACTGCTATCCTCTATTATACACACAGGGGCTTCTATTCCCTATAATATACACAGGGGATGCTATTCTTTATAATATACATAGCGGCTGCTATTCTCTATAACATACACAGGGGCTGCAATTCTCTATAATATACACAGGGGATGCTATTCTTTATAATACACACAGGGGCTTCTATCTTCTATAATATAAACAGCGGCTGCTATTCTCTACAATATACACAGGGGCTGCTATTCTCTGTAATATACAAAGGGGCTGCTTTTCTCTGTAATATACACAGGGGCTGACATTCTCTATAATATACACAGGGAATGCTATTCCCTATAATATACACAGGGACTGCTATTCTCTATAATATACAGAGGGACTGCTATTCTCCATGATTTGCACAGGGACTCCTATTCTCTATAATATACACAGGGACTGCTATTCTCTATAATATACACAGGGACTGCTATTCTCTATAACATACACAGGGACTGCTATTCTCTATTATATACACAGGGGCTACTATTCTCTATAATATACACAGGAGCTACTATTCTCTATAATATTAACAGGGACTGCTATTCTCTATAATATACACAGGTGCTGCTATTCTCTATAATACGCACAGGGATGGCTATTCTCTAAAGTATACACAGGGACTGCTATTCTCTATAATATACACAGGGGCTGCTATTCTCTATAATATACACAGGGACTGCTATTCTCTATAATATACACAGGGACTGCTATTCTCTATAATATACACCAGGGCTGCTATTCTCTATAATATACACAGGGGCTGCTAATCTCTATAATATACACAGGGGCTGCTATTCTCTATAATATACACAGGGACTGCTATTCTCTATAATATACACAGGGACTTCTATTCTCTACAATGTACACCGGAGCTGCTATTCTCTATAATAATAACAGGGGCTGCTATTCTCTATAATTTACACAGGATATGCTATTCCTTGTAATACACACAGGGACTGCTATTCTGTACAATTTGCAATAAAACCTCTTTCATAGTACCAATGTTATTAGTAATATAATCATAAAGTTCGTCTCCTGCTCCGTAGGTGTCACAATTCTCTACCTGTCTGTTTACATCTCAAAGCTGGCACACATCACAATACCCAGACCCGCTGACTTTAATCCAATCAAGACACACACACAGACTAAATGTCTAGGTTAAAAGAATAATATTATATACATTAATAGCTTCATGACACTAATATACACAGGGGCTTCTATACTCCCTAACATACACAGGGACTGCTATCTTTAAAATATACAGAGGGGCTTCTATTCTCTATAATACACATAGGGACTGCTATTCTCTATAATATACACAGGGACTGCTATTCTCTATAATACACACAGGGACTGCTATTCTTTATAATACACTCAGGGACAGCTATTCTCTATAATTTACACAGGGGCTGCTATTCTCTATAATACACACAGGGGCTGCTATTCTCTATAATATACACAGGGACTGCTATTCTTTATAATATACACAGCGGCTGCTATTCTCTATAATATACACAGGGACTGCTATTCTCTATAATATAAACAGGGGCTGCTATTCTCTATAATACACACAGGGACTGCTATTCTCTATAATATACACAGCGGCTGCTATTCACTATAATATACACAGGGGCTGCTATTCTCTTTAATACACAGAGGGACTGCTATCCTCTATTATACACACAGGGGCTTCTATTCCCTATAATATACACAGGGGATGCTATTCTTTATAATATACATAGCGGCTGCTATTCTCTATAACATACACAGGGGCTGCAATTCTCTATAATATACACAGGGGATGCTATTCTCTACAATGTACACCGGAGCTGCTATTCTCTATAATAATAACAGGGGCTGCTATTCGCTATACTTTACACAGGAGCTGCTATTCCTTGTAATACACACAGGGACTGCTATTCTGTACAATTTGCAATAAAACCTCTTTCATAGTACCAATGTTATTAGTAATATAATCATAAAGTTCGTCTCCTGCTCCGTAGGTGTCACAATTCTCTACCTGTCTGTTTACATCTCAAAGCTGGCACACATCACAATACCCAGACCCGCTGACTTTAATCCAATCAAGACACACACACAGACTAAATGTCTAGGTTAAAAGAATAATATTATACACATTAATAGCTTCATGACACTAATATACACAGGGGCTTCTATCCTCTCTAACATACAGAGGGACTGCTACCTTTAAAATATACATAGGGGCTTCTATTCTCTATAATACACACAGGGACTGCTATTCTCTATAATATACACAGGGACTGCTATTCTCTATAATACACACAGGGACTGCTATTCTTTATAATACACTCAGGGACAGCTATTCTCTATAATTTACACAGGGGCTGCTATTCTCTATAATACACACAGGGGCTGCTATTCTCTATAATATACATAACGGCTGCTATTCTGTATAATATACACAGGGGCTGCTAGACTCTGTAGTATATACAGGGACTGCTATTCTCTATAATATACACAGGGACTGCTATTCTCTATAAAATACACAAGGACGGCCAATCTCTATAATATGCTCAGGGACTGCAATTATCTATAATTTACGCAGGGGCTGCTATTCTCTGTTATATATACAGGGACTGTGATTCTCTATAATGTACAAAGGGAGTGCTATTCTCTATAATACACACAGGGACTGCTATTCGTTATAATATACACAGGGACTGCTATTCTCTACAATATAGACAGGGACTGCTATTCTCTATAATATACACAGGGAATGCTATTCTCCATAATATACACAAGTGCTACTATTCTCCATAATTTACACAGGGACTGCTATTTTCTATAATATACACAGGAGCTGCTATTCTCTATAATACACACAGGGACTGCTATTCTTTATAATACACACACGGACTGCTATTCTCTACAATATACACAGGGACTGCAATTCTCTACAATATACACAGGGACTGCTATTCTCTATAACATACACAGGGACTGCTATTCTCTATAATATACACAGGGGCTGCTATTCTCTATAATATACACAGGTGCTGCTATTCTCTATAATACACACATGGGCTGCTATTCTGTACAATTTGCAATAAAACCTCTTTCATAGTACCAATGTTATTAGTAATATAATCATAATGTTTGTCTCCTGCTCCCTAGGTGCCACAATTCTCTACCTGTCTGTTTACATCTCAAAGCTGGTACACATCACAATACCCAGACCCGCTGGCTTTAAACCAATCAAGACACACACTCAGACTAAATGTCTAGGTTAAAATAAAAATATTATACACATTAATAGCTTCATGACACTAATATACACAGGGGCTTCTATACTCTCTAACAAATACATGGACTGCTATTCTTTAAAATATACATGGGGCTTCTATCTCTATAATACACACAGGGGCTGCTATTCTTTATAAAACACAAAGGGACAGCTATTCTCCATAATATTCACAGCGACTGCTATTCTCTATAATATACATAGTGGCAGCTATTCTCTAGAATATAAACAGGGGCTGCTATTCTCTAGAATATACACAGGGGCTGCTATTCTCTATAAAATACACAAGGACGGCCAATCTCTATAATATGCTCAGGGACTGCAATTATCTATAATTTACGCAGGGGCTGCTATTCACTGTTATATATACAGGGACTGTGATTCTCTATAATGTACAAAGGGAGTGCTATTCTCTATACTATGCACAGGGACAACTATTCACTCTAATATACACAGGGACTGCTATTGTCTATAATATATACTGGGGCTGCTATTCTCTATAATATACAGAGGGATGGCTATTCTCTGTAATATACACAGGGATGGCTATTGTCTATAATATACACAGGGGCTGCTATTCTCTATAATATACACAGGGACTGCTATTCTCTATAATATACAGAGGGATGGCTATTCTCTGTAATACGCACAGGGATGGCTATTCTCTATAATATGCACAGGTGCTGCTATTCTCCATAATACGCACAGGGATGGCTATTCTCTAAAGTATACACAGGGACTGCTATTCTCTATAATATACACAGGGGCTGCTATTCTCTATAATATACACTGGGACTGCTATTCTCTATAATATACACAGGGACTGCTATTCTCTATAATATACACCGGGGCTGCTATTCTGTATAATATACACAGGGGCTGCTATTCTCTACAATGTACACCGGAGCTGCTATTCTCCATAATAATAACAGGGGCTGCTATTCGCTATAATTTACACAGGAGCTGCTATTCCTTGTAATACACACAGGGACTGCTATTCTGTACAATTTGCAATAAAACCTCTTTCATAGTACCAATGTTATTAGTAATATAATCATAAAGTTCGTCTCCTGCTCCGTAGGTGTCACAATTCTCTACCTGTCTGTTTACATCTCAAAGCTGGCACACATCACTTTACCCAGACCCGCTGACTTTAATCCAATCAAGACACACACACAGACTAAATGTCTAGGTTGAAAGAATAATATTATACACATTAATAGCTTCATGACACTAATATACACAGGGGCTTCTATACTCTCTAACATACACAGGGACTGCTATCTTTAAAATATACATAGGGGCTTCTATTCTCTATAATACACACAGGGACTGCTATTCTCTATAATATACACAGGGACTGCTATTCTCTATAATACACACAGGGACTGCTATTCTTTATAATACACTCAGGGACAGCTATTCTCTATAATTTACACAGGGGCTGCTATTCTCTATAATACACACAGGGGCTGCTATTCTCTATAATATACATAACGGCTGCTATTCTGTATAATATACACAGGGGCTGCTAGACTCTGTAGTATATACAGGGACTGCTATTCTCTATAATATACACAGGGACTGCTATTCTCTATAAAATACACAAGGACGGCCAATCTCTATAATATGCTCAGGGACTGCAATTATCTATAATTTACGCAGGGGCTGCTATTCTCTGTTATATATACAGGGACTGTGATTCTCTATAATGTACAAAGGGAGTGCTATTCTCTATAATATACACAGGGACAACTATTCACTCTCATATACACAGGGACTGTTATTGTCTATAATATACACTGGGGCTGCTATTCTCTATAATATACACAGGGACTGCTATTCTCTATAATATACACTGGGATGGCTATTCTCTATAATACGCACAGGGATGGCTATTCTCTATAATATACACAGGTGCTGCTATTCTCTATAATACGCACAGGGATGGCTATTCTCTAAAGTATACACAGGGTCTGCTATTCTCTATAATATGCACAGGGGCTGCTATTCTCTATAATATACACAGGGACTGCTATTCTCTATAATATACACAGGGACTGCTATTCTCTATAATATACACCGGGGCTGCTATTCTCTATAATATACACAGGGGCTGCTATTCTCTATAATACACACAGGGACTGCTATTCTCTATAATAATAACAGGGGCTGCTATTCTCTATAATTTACACAGGGGCTGCTATTCTCTTTAATACACAGAGGGACTGCTATCCTCTATTATACACACAGGGGCTTCTATTCCCTATAATATACACAGGGGATGCTATTCTTTATAATATACATAGCGGCTGCTATTCTCTATAACATACACAGGGGCTGCAATTCTCTATAATATACACAGGGGATGCTATTCTTTATAATACACACAGGGGCTTCTATCTTCTATAATATAAACAGCGGCTGCTATTCTCTACAATATACACAGGGGCTGCTATTCTCTGTAATATACAAAGGGGCTGCTTTTCTCTGTAATATACACAGGGGCTGACATTCTCTATAATATACACAGGGAATGCTATTCCCTATAATATACACAGGGACTGCTATTCTCTATAATATACAGAGGGACTGCTATTCTCCATGATTTGCACAGGGACTCCTATTCTCTATAATATACACAGGGACTGCTATTCTCTATAATATACACAGGGACTGCTATTCTCTATAACATACACAGGGACTGCTATTCTCTATTATATACACAGGGGCTACTATTCTCTATAATATACACAGGAGCTACTATTCTCTATAATATTAACAGGGACTGCTATTCTCTATAATATACACAGGTGCTGCTATTCTCTATAATACGCACAGGGATGGCTATTCTCTAAAGTATACACAGGGACTGCTATTCTCTATAATATACACAGGGGCTGCTATTCTCTATAATATACACAGGGACTGCTATTCTCTATAATATACACAGGGACTGCTATTCTCTATAATATACACCAGGGCTGCTATTCTCTATAATATACACAGGGGCTGCTAATCTCTATAATATACACAGGGGCTGCTATTCTCTATAATATACACAGGGACTGCTATTCTCTATAATATACACAGGGACTTCTATTCTCTACAATGTACACCGGAGCTGCTATTCTCTATAATAATAACAGGGGCTGCTATTCTCTATAATTTACACAGGATATGCTATTCCTTGTAATACACACAGGGACTGCTATTCTGTACAATTTGCAATAAAACCTCTTTCATAGTACCAATGTTATTAGTAATATAATCATAAAGTTCGTCTCCTGCTCCGTAGGTGTCACAATTCTCTACCTGTCTGTTTACATCTCAAAGCTGGCACACATCACAATACCCAGACCCGCTGACTTTAATCCAATCAAGACACACACACAGACTAAATGTCTAGGTTAAAAGAATAATATTATATACATTAATAGCTTCATGACACTAATATACACAGGGGCTTCTATACTCCCTAACATACACAGGGACTGCTATCTTTAAAATATACAGAGGGGCTTCTATTCTCTATAATACACATAGGGACTGCTATTCTCTATAATATACACAGGGACTGCTATTCTCTATAATACACACGGGGACTGCTATTCTTTATAATACACTCAGGGACAGCTATTCTCTATAATTTACACAGGGGCTGCTATTCTCTATAATACACACAGGGGCTGCTATTCTCTATAATATACACAGGGACTGCTATTCTTTATAATATACACAGCGGCTGCTATTCTCTATAATATACACAGGGACTGCTATTCTCTATAATATAAACAGGGGCTGCTATTCTCTATAATACACACAGGGACTGCTATTCTCTATAATATACACAGCGGCTGCTATTCACTATAATATACACAGGGGCTGCTATTCTCTTTAATACACAGAGGGACTGCTATCCTCTATTATACACACAGGGGCTTCTATTCCCTATAATATACACAGGGGATGCTATTCTTTATAATATACATAGCGGCTGCTATTCTCTATAACATACACAGGGGCTGCAATTCTCTATAATATACACAGGGGATGCTATTCTCTACAATGTACACCGGAGCTGCTATTCTCTATAATAATAACAGGGGCTGCTATTCGCTATACTTTACACAGGAGCTGCTATTCCTTGTAATACACACAGGGACTGCTATTCTGTACAATTTGCAATAAAACCTCTTTCATAGTACCAATGTTATTAGTAATATAATCATAAAGTTCGTCTCCTGCTCCGTAGGTGTCACAATTCTCTACCTGTCTGTTTACATCTCAAAGCTGGCACACATCACAATACCCAGACCCGCTGACTTTAATCCAATCAAGACACACACACAGACTAAATGTCTAGGTTAAAAGAATAATATTATACACATTAATAGCTTCATGACACTAATATACACAGGGGCTTCTATCCTCTCTAACATACAGAGGGACTGCTACCTTTAAAATATACATAGGGGCTTCTATTCTCTATAATACACACAGGGACTGCTATTCTCTATAATATACACAGGGACTGCTATTCTCTATAATACACACAGGGACTGCTATTCTTTATAATACACTCAGGGACAGCTATTCTCTATAATTTACACAGGGGCTGCTATTCTCTATAATACACACAGGGGCTGCTATTCTCTATAATATACATAACGGCTGCTATTCTGTATAATATACACAGGGGCTGCTAGACTCTGTAGTATATACAGGGACTGCTATTCTCTATAATATACACAGGGACTGCTATTCTCTATAAAATACACAAGGACGGCCAATCTCTATAATATGCTCAGGGACTGCAATTATCTATAATTTACGCAGGGGCTGCTATTCTCTGTTATATATACAGGGACTGTGATTCTCTATAATGTACAAAGGGAGTGCTATTCTCTATAATATACACAGGGACAACTATTCACTCTCATATACACAGGGACTGTTATTGTCTATAATATACACTGGGGCTGCTATTCTCTATAATATACACAGGGATGGCTATTCTCTATAATATACACAGGGGCTGCTATTCTCTATAATATACACAGGGACTGCTATTCTCTATAATATACACTGGGATGGCTATTCTCTATAATACGCACAGGGATGGCTATTCTCTATAATATACACAGGTGCTGCTATTCTCTATAATACGCACAGGGATGGCTATTCTCTAAAGTATACACAGGGACTGCTATTCTCTATAATATACACAGGGGCTGCTATTCTCTATAATATACACAGGGACTGCTATTCTCTATAATATACACAGGGACTGCTATTCTCTATAATATACACCGGGGCTGCTATTCTCTATAATATACACAGGGGCTGCTATTCTCTACAATGTACACCGGAGCTGCTATTCTCTATAATAATAACAGGGGCTGCTATTCTCTATAATTTACACAGGATATGCTATTCCTTGTAATACACACAGGGACTGCTATTCTGTACAATTTGCAATAAAACCTCTTTCATAGTACCAATGTTATTAGTAATATAATCATAAAGTTCGTCTCCTGCTCCGTAGGTGTCACAATTCTCTACCTGTCTGTTTACATCTCAAAGCTGGCACACATCACAATACCCAGACCCGCTGACTTTAATCCAATCAAGACACACACACAGACTAAATGTCTAGGTTAAAAGAATAATATTATATACATTAATAGCTTCATGACACTAATATACACAGGGGCTTCTATACTCCCTAACATACACAGGGACTGCTATCTTTAAAATATACAGAGGGGCTTCTATTCTCTATAATACACATAGGGACTGCTATTCTCTATAATATACACAGGGACTGCTATTCTCTATAATACACACAGGGACTGCTATTCTTTATAATACACTCAGGGACAGCTATTCTCTATAATTTACACAGGGGCTGCTATTCTCTATAATACACACAGGGGCTGCTATTCTCTATAATATACACAGGGACTGCTATTCTTTATAATATACACAGCGGCTGCTATTCTCTATAATATACACAGGGACTGCTATTCTCTATAATATAAACAGGGGCTGCTATTCTCTATAATACACACAGGGACTGCTATTCTCTATAATATACACAGCGGCTGCTATTCACTATAATATACACAGGGGCTGCTATTCTCTTTAATACACAGAGGGACTGCTATCCTCTATTATACACACAGGGGCTTCTATTCCCTATAATATACACAGGGGATGCTATTCTTTATAATATACATAGCGGCTGCTATTCTCTATAACATACACAGGGGCTGCAATTCTCTATAATATACACAGGGGATGCTATTCTTTATAATACACACAGGGGCTTCTATCTTCTATAATATACACAGCGGCTGCTATTCTCTACAATATACACAGGGGCTGCTATTCTCTGTAATATACAAAGGGGCTGCTTTTCTCTGTAATATACACAGGGGCTGACATTCTCTATAATATACACAGGGAATGCTATTCCCTATAATATACACAGGGACTGCTATTCTCTATAATATACAGAGGGACTGCTATTCTCCATGATTTGCACAGGGACTCCTATTCTCTATAATATACACAGGGACTGCTATTCTCTAAAATATACACAGGGACTGCTATTCTCTATAACATACACAGGGACTGCTATTCTCTATTATATACACAGGGGCTACTATTCTCTATAATATACACAGGAGCTACTATTCTCTATAATATTAACAGGGACTGCTATTCTCTATAATATACACAGGTGCTGCTATTCTCTATAATACGCACAGGGATGGCTATTCTCTAAAGTATACACAGGGACTGCTATTCTCTATAATATACACAGGGGCTGCTATTCTCTATAATATACACAGGGACTGCTATTCTCTATAATATACACAGGGACTGCTATTCTCTATAATATACACAGGGGCTGCAATTCTCTATAATATACACAGGGGATGCTATTCTCTACAATGTACACCGGAGCTGCTATTCTCTATAATAATAACAGGGGCTGCTATTCTCTATAATTTACACAGGATATGCTATTCCTTGTAATACACACAGGGACTGCTATTCTGTACAATTTGCAATAAAACCTCTTTCATAGTACCAATGTTATTAGTAATATAATCATTAAGTTCGTCTCCTGTTCCGTAGGTGTCACAATTCTCTACCTGTCTGTTTACATCTCAAAGCTGGCACACATCACAATACCCAGACCCGCTGACTTTAATCCAATCAAGACACACACACAGACTAAATGTCTAGGTTAAAAGAATAATATTATACACATTAATAGCTTCATGACACTAATATACACAGGGGCTTCTATCCTCTCTAACATACAGAGGGACTGCTACTTTTAAAATATACATAGGGGCTTCTATTCTCTATAATACACACAGGGACTGCTATTCTCTATAATATACACAGGGACTGCTATTCTCTATAATACACACAGGGACTGCTATTCTTTATAATACACTCAGGGACAGCTATTCTCTATAATTTACACAGGGGCTGCTATTCTCTATAATACACACAGGGACTGCTATTCTCTATAATATACACAAGGGCTGCTATTCTCTGAATTTTAAACAGGGACTGCTATTCTCTATAATATACACAGGGATGGCTATTCTCTGTAATATACACTGGGGCTGCTATTCTCTATAATATACACAGGGACTGCTATTCTCTATAATATACACAGGGACTGCTATTCTCTATAATATACACAGGGACTGCTATTCTCTGTAATATACACAGGGGCTGCCATTCTCTATAATATACACAGGGACTGCTATTCTCTATAATATACACAGGGACTGCTATTCTCTACAATATAGACAGGGACTGCTATTCTCTATAATATACACAGGGAATGCTATTCTCCATAATATACACAAGTGCTACTATTCTCCATAATTTACACAGGGACTGCTATTTTCTATAATATACACAGGAGCTGCTATTCTCTATAATACACACAGGGACTGCTATTCTTTATAATACACTCAGGGACAGCTATTCTCTATAATTTACACAGGGGCTGCTATTCTCTATAATACACACAGGGGCTGCTATTCTCTATAATATACACAGGGACTGCTATTCTTTATAATATACACAGCGGCTGCTATTCTCTATAATATACACAGGGACTGCTATTCTCTATAATATAAACAGGGGCTGCTATTCTCTATAATACACACAGGGACTGCTATTCTCTATAATATACACAGCGGCTGCTATTCACTATAATATACACAGGGGCTGCTATTCTCTTTAATACACAGAGGGACTGCTATCCTCTATTATACACACAGGGGCTTCTATTCCCTATAATATACACAGGGGATGCTATTCTTTATAATATACATAGCGGCTGCTATTCTCTATAACATACACAGGGGCTGCAATTCTCTATAATATACACAGGGGATGCTATTCTTTATAATACACACAGGGGCTTCTATCTTCTATAATATAAACAGCGGCTGCTATTCTCTACAATATACACAGGGGCTGCTATTCTCTGTAATATACAAAGGGGCTGCTTTTCTCTGTAATATACACAGGGGCTGACATTCTCTATAATATACACAGGGAATGCTATTCCCTATAATATACACAGGGACTGCTATTCTCTATAATATACAGAGGGACTGCTATTCTCCATGATTTGCACAGGGACTCCTATTCTCTATAATATACACAGGGACTGCTATTCTCTATAATATACACAGGGACTGCTATTCTCTATAACATACACAGGGACTGCTATTCTCTATTATATACACAGGGGCTACTATTCTCTATAATATACACAGGAGCTACTATTCTCTATAATATTAACAGGGACTGCTATTCTCTATAATATACACAGGTGCTGCTATTCTCTATAATACGCACAGGGATGGCTATTCTCTAAAGTATACACAGGGACTGCTATTCTCTATAATATACACAGGGGCTGCTATTCTCTATAATATACACAGGGACTGCTATTCTCTATAATATACACAGGGACTGCTATTCTCTATAATATACACCAGGGCTGCTATTCTCTATAATATACACAGGGGCTGCTAATCTCTATAATATACACAGGGGCTGCTATTCTCTATAATATACACAGGGACTGCTATTCTCTATAATATACACAGGGACTTCTATTCTCTACAATGTACACCGGAGCTGCTATTCTCTATAATAATAACAGGGGCTGCTATTCTCTATAATTTACACAGGATATGCTATTCCTTGTAATACACACAGGGACTGCTATTCTGTACAATTTGCAATAAAACCTCTTTCATAGTACCAATGTTATTAGTAATATAATCATAAAGTTCGTCTCCTGCTCCGTAGGTGTCACAATTCTCTACCTGTCTGTTTACATCTCAAAGCTGGCACACATCACAATACCCAGACCCGCTGACTTTAATCCAATCAAGACACACACACAGACTAAATGTCTAGGTTAAAAGAATAATATTATATACATTAATAGCTTCATGACACTAATATACACAGGGGCTTCTATACTCCCTAACATACACAGGGACTGCTATCTTTAAAATATACAGAGGGGCTTCTATTCTCTATAATACACATAGGGACTGCTATTCTCTATAATATACACAGGGACTGCTATTCTCTATAATACACACGGGGACTGCTATTCTTTATAATACACTCAGGGACAGCTATTCTCTATAATTTACACAGGGGCTGCTATTCTCTATAATACACACAGGGGCTGCTATTCTCTATAATATACACAGGGACTGCTATTCTTTATAATATACACAGCGGCTGCTATTCTCTATAATATACACAGGGACTGCTATTCTCTATAATATAAACAGGGGCTGCTATTCTCTATAATACACACAGGGACTGCTATTCTCTATAATATACACAGCGGCTGCTATTCACTATAATATACACAGGGGCTGCTATTCTCTTTAATACACAGAGGGACTGCTATCCTCTATTATACACACAGGGGCTTCTATTCCCTATAATATACACAGGGGATGCTATTCTTTATAATATACATAGCGGCTGCTATTCTCTATAACATACACAGGGGCTGCAATTCTCTATAATATACACAGGGGATGCTATTCTCTACAATGTACACCGGAGCTGCTATTCTCTATAATAATAACAGGGGCTGCTATTCGCTATACTTTACACAGGAGCTGCTATTCCTTGTAATACACACAGGGACTGCTATTCTGTACAATTTGCAATAAAACCTCTTTCATAGTACCAATGTTATTAGTAATATAATCATAAAGTTCGTCTCCTGCTCCGTAGGTGTCACAATTCTCTACCTGTCTGTTTACATCTCAAAGCTGGCACACATCACAATACCCAGACCCGCTGACTTTAATCCAATCAAGACACACACACAGACTAAATGTCTAGGTTAAAAGAATAATATTATACACATTAATAGCTTCATGACACTAATATACACAGGGGCTTCTATCCTCTCTAACATACAGAGGGACTGCTACCTTTAAAATATACATAGGGGCTTCTATTCTCTATAATACACACAGGGACTGCTATTCTCTATAATATACACAGGGACTGCTATTCTCTATAATACACACAGGGACTGCTATTCTTTATAATACACTCAGGGACAGCTATTCTCTATAATTTACACAGGGGCTGCTATTCTCTATAATACACACAGGGGCTGCTATTCTCTATAATATACATAACGGCTGCTATTCTGTATAATATACACAGGGGCTGCTAGACTCTGTAGTATATACAGGGACTGCTATTCTCTATAATATACACAGGGACTGCTATTCTCTATAAAATACACAAGGACGGCCAATCTCTATAATATGCTCAGGGACTGCAATTATCTATAATTTACGCAGGGGCTGCTATTCTCTGTTATATATACAGGGACTGTGATTCTCTATAATGTACAAAGGGAGTGCTATTCTCTATAATACACACAGGGACTGCTATTCGTTATAATATACACAGGGACTGCTATTCTCTACAATATAGACAGGGACTGCTATTCTCTATAATATACACAGGGAATGCTATTCTCCATAATATACACAAGTGCTACTATTCTCCATAATTTACACAGGGACTGCTATTTTCTATAATATACACAGGAGCTGCTATTCTCTATAATACACACAGGGACTGCTATTCTTTATAATACACACACGGACTGCTATTCTCTACAATATACACAGGGACTGCAATTCTCTACAATATACACAGGGACTGCTATTCTCTATAACATACACAGGGACTGCTATTCTCTATAATATACACAGGGGCTGCTATTCTCTATAATATACACAGGTGCTGCTATTCTCTATAATACACACATGGGCTGCTATTCTGTACAATTTGCAATAAAACCTCTTTCATAGTACCAATGTTATTAGTAATATAATCATAATGTTTGTCTCCTGCTCCCTAGGTGCCACAATTCTCTACCTGTCTGTTTACATCTCAAAGCTGGTACACATCACAATACCCAGACCCGCTGGCTTTAAACCAATCAAGACACACACTCAGACTAAATGTCTAGGTTAAAATAAAAATATTATACACATTAATAGCTTCATGACACTAATATACACAGGGGCTTCTATACTCTCTAACAAATACATGGACTGCTATTCTTTAAAATATACATGGGGCTTCTATCTCTATAATACACACAGGGGCTGCTATTCTTTATAAAACACAAAGGGACAGCTATTCTCCATAATATTCACAGCGACTGCTATTCTCTATAATATACATAGTGGCAGCTATTCTCTAGAATATAAACAGGGGCTGCTATTCTCTAGAATATACACAGGGGCTGCTATTCTCTATAAAATACACAAGGACGGCCAATCTCTATAATATGCTCAGGGACTGCAATTATCTATAATTTACGCAGGGGCTGCTATTCACTGTTATATATACAGGGACTGTGATTCTCTATAATGTACAAAGGGAGTGCTATTCTCTATACTATGCACAGGGACAACTATTCACTCTAATATACACAGGGACTGCTATTGTCTATAATATATACTGGGGCTGCTATTCTCTATAATATACAGAGGGATGGCTATTCTCTGTAATATACACAGGGATGGCTATTGTCTATAATATACACAGGGGCTGCTATTCTCTATAATATACACAGGGACTGCTATTCTCTATAATATACAGAGGGATGGCTATTCTCTGTAATACGCACAGGGATGGCTATTCTCTATAATATGCACAGGTGCTGCTATTCTCCATAATACGCACAGGGATGGCTATTCTCTAAAGTATACACAGGGACTGCTATTCTCTATAATATACACAGGGGCTGCTATTCTCTATAATATACACTGGGACTGCTATTCTCTATAATATACACAGGGACTGCTATTCTCTATAATATACACCGGGGCTGCTATTCTGTATAATATACACAGGGGCTGCTATTCTCTATAATATACACTGGGACTGCTATTCTCTATAATATACACAGGGACTGCTATTCTCTATAATATACACCGGGGCTGCTATTCTGTATAATATACACCGGAGCTGCTATTCTCCATAATAATAACAGGGGCTGCTATTCGCTATAATTTACACAGGAGCTGCTATTCCTTGTAATACACACAGGGACTGCTATTCTGTACAATTTGCAATAAAACCTCTTTCATAGTACCAATGTTATTAGTAATATAATCATAAAGTTCGTCTCCTGCTCCGTAGGTGTCACAATTCTCTACCTGTCTGTTTACATCTCAAAGCTGGCACACATCACTTTACCCAGACCCGCTGACTTTAATCCAATCAAGACACACACACAGACTAAATGTCTAGGTTGAAAGAATAATATTATACACATTAATAGCTTCATGACACTAATATACACAGGGGCTTCTATACTCTCTAACATACACAGGGACTGCTATCTTTAAAATATACATAGGGGCTTCTATTCTCTATAATACACACAGGGACTGCTATTCTCTATAATATACACAGGGACTGCTATTCTCTATAATACACACAGGGACTGCTATTCTTTATAATACACTCAGGGACAGCTATTCTCTATAATTTACACAGGGGCTGCTATTCTCTATAATACACACAGGGGCTGCTATTCTCTATAATATACATAACGGCTGCTATTCTGTATAATATACACAGGGGCTGCTAGACTCTGTAGTATATACAGGGACTGCTATTCTCTATAATATACACAGGGACTGCTATTCTCTATAAAATACACAAGGACGGCCAATCTCTATAATATGCTCAGGGACTGCAATTATCTATAATTTACGCAGGGGCTGCTATTCTCTGTTATATATACAGGGACTGTGATTCTCTATAATGTACAAAGGGAGTGCTATTCTCTATAATATACACAGGGACAACTATTCACTCTCATATACACAGGGACTGTTATTGTCTATAATATACACTGGGGCTGCTATTCTCTATAATATACACAGGGACTGCTATTCTCTATAATATACACTGGGATGGCTATTCTCTATAATACGCACAGGGATGGCTATTCTCTATAATATACACAGGTGCTGCTATTCTCTATAATACGCACAGGGATGGCTATTCTCTAAAGTATACACAGGGACTGCTATTCTCTATAATATGCACAGGGGCTGCTATTCTCTATAATATACACAGGGACTGCTATTCTCTATAATATACACAGGGACTGCTATTCTCTATAATATACACCGGGGCTGCTATTCTCTATAATATACACAGGGGCTGCTATTCTCTATAATACACACAGGGACTGCTATTCTCTATAATAATAACAGGGGCTGCTATTCTCTATAATTTACACAGGGGCTGCTATTCTCTTTAATACACAGAGGGACTGCTATCCTCTATTATACACACAGGGGCTTCTATTCCCTATAATATACACAGGGGATGCTATTCTTTATAATACACACAGGGGCTTCTATCTTCTATAATATACACAGCGGCTGCTATTCTCTACAATATACACAGGGGCTGCTATTCTCTGTAATATACAAAGGGGCTGCTTTTCTCTGTAATATACACAGGGGCTGACATTCTCTATAATCTACACAGGGAATGCTATTCCCTATAATATACACAGGGACTGCTATTCTCTATAATATACAGAGGGACTGCTATTCTCCATGATTTGCACAGGGACTCCTATTCTCTATAATATACACATGGACTGCTATTCTCTAAAATATACACAGGGACTGCTATTCTCTATAACATACACAGGGACTGCTATTCTCTATTATATACACAGGGGCTACTATTCTCTATAATATACACAGGAGCTACTATTCTCTATAATATTAACAGGGACTGCTATTCTCTATAATATACACAGGTGCTGCTATTCTCTATAATACGCACAGGGATGGCTATTCTCTAAAGTATACACAGGGACTGCTATTCTCTATAATATACACAGGGGCTGCTATTCTCTATAATATACACAGGGACTGCTATTCTCTATAATATACACAGGGACTGCTATTCTCTATAATATACACAGGGGCTGCAATTCTCTATATTATACACAGGGGATGCTATTCTCTACAATGTACACCGGAGCTGCTATTCTCTATAATAATAACAGGGGCTGCTATTCTCTATAATTTACACAGGATATGCTATTCCTTGTAATACACACAGGGACTGCTATTCTGTACAATTTGCAATAAAACCTCTTTCATAGTACCAATGTTATTAGTAATATAATCATTAAGTTCGTCTCCTGTTCCGTAGGTGTCACAATTCTCTACCTGTCTGTTTACATCTCAAAGCTGGCACACATCACAATACCCAGACCCGCTGACTTTAATCCAATCAAGACACACACACAGACTAAATGTCTAGGTTAAAAGAATAATATTATACACATTAATAGCTTCATGACACTAATATACACAGGGGCTTCTATCCTCTCTAACATACAGAGGGACTGCTACTTTTAAAATATACATAGGGGCTTCTATTCTCTATAATACACACAGGGACTGCTATTCTCTATAATATACACAGGGACTGCTATTCTCTATAATACACACAGGGACTGCTATTCTTTATAATACACTCAGGGACAGCTATTCTCTATAATTTACACAGGGGCTGCTATTCTCTATAATACACACAGGGACTGCTATTCTCTATAATATACACAAGGGCTGCTATTCTCTGAATTTTAAACAGGGACTGCTATTCTCTATAATATACACAGGGATGGCTATTCACTGTAATATACACCGAGGCTGCTATTGTCTATAATATACACAGGGACTGCTATTCTCTATAATATACACAGGGACTGCTATTCTCTATAATATACAGAGGGCCTGCTATTCTCTATAAAATACACAGCTGCTTCTATTCTCTATAATATACACAGGGACTGCTATTCTCTATAATATACACAGGGACTGCTATTCTCTACAATATAGACAGGGACTGCTATTCTCTATAATATACACAGGGAATGCTATTCTCCATAATATACACAAGTGCTACTATTCTCCATAATTTACACAGGGACTGCTATTTTCTATAATATACACAGGAGCTGCTATTCTCTATAATACACACAGGGACTGCTATTCTTTATAATACACTCAGGGACAGCTATTCTCTATAATTTACACAGGGGCTGCTATTCGCTATAATATACAGAGTGACTGCTGTACTCTATAATATACACAGCGATTGCTTTTCTTTATAATATACACAGGGGTTGCTATTCTCTAGAATAAAATGGGACTGCTATTCTCTATAATATAAACAGGGGCTGCTATTCTCTATAATATACACAGGGACTGCTATTCTCTATAATATACACAGCGGCTGCTATTCACTATAATATACACAGGGGCTGCTATTCTCTTTAATACACAGAGGGACTGCTATCCTCTATTATACACACAGGGGCTTCTATTCCCTATAATATACACAGGGGATGCTATTCTTTATAATATACATAGCGGCTGCTATTCTCTATAACATACACAGGGGCTGCAATTCTCTATAATATACACAGGGGATGCTATTCTCTACAATGTACACCGGAGCTGCTATTCTCTATAATAATAACAGGGGCTGCTATTCGCTATACTTTACACAGGAGCTGCTATTCCTTGTAATACACACAGGGACTGCTATTCTGTACAATTTGCAATAAAACCTCTTTCATAGTACCAATGTTATTAGTAATATAATCATAAAGTTCGTCTCCTGCTCCGTAGGTGTCACAATTCTCTACCTGTCTGTTTACATCTCAAAGCTGGCACACATCACAATACCCAGACCCGCTGACTTTAATCCAATCAAGACACACACACAGACTAAATGTCTAGGTTAAAAGAATAATATTATACACATTAATAGCTTCATGACACTAATATACACAGGGGCTTCTATCCTCTCTAACATACAGAGGGACTGCTACCTTTAAAATATACATAGGGGCTTCTATTCTCTATAATACACACAGGGACTGCTATTCTCTATAATATACACAGGGACTGCTATTCTCTATAATACACACAGGGACTGCTATTCTTTATAATACACTCAGGGACAGCTATTCTCTATAATTTACACAGGGGCTGCTATTCTCTATAATACACACAGGGGCTGCTATTCTCTATAATATACATAACGGCTGCTATTCTGTATAATATACACAGGGGCTGCTAGACTCTGTAGTATATACAGGGACTGCTATTCTCTATAATATACACAGGGACTGCTATTCTCTATAAAATACACAAGGACGGCCAATCTCTATAATATGCTCAGGGACTGCAATTATCTATAATTTACGCAGGGGCTGCTATTCTCTGTTATATATACAGGGACTGTGATTCTCTATAATGTACAAAGGGAGTGCTATTCTCTATAATATACACAGGGACAACTATTCACTCTCATATACACAGGGACTGTTATTGTCTATAATATACACTGGGGCTGCTATTCTCTATAATATACACAGGGATGGCTATTCTCTATAATATACACAGGGGCTGCTATTCTCTAAAATATACACAGGGACTGCTATTCTCTATAATATACACTGGGATGGCTATTCTCTATAATACGCACAGGGATGGCTATTCTCTATAATATACACAGGTGCTGCTATTCTCTATAATACGCACAGGGATGGCTATTCTCTAAAGTATACACAGGGACTGCTATTCTCTATAATATACACAGGGGCTGCTATTCTCTATAATATACACAGGGACTGCTATTCTATGTAACATACACAGGGACTGCTATTCTCTATAATATACACCGGGGCTGCTATTCTCTATAATATACACAGGGGCTGCTATTCCCTATCATATACACCGGGGCTGCTATTCTCTATAATAATAACAGGGGCTGCTATTCTCTATAATTTACACAGGATATGCTATTCCTTGTAATACACACAGGGACTGCTATTCTGTACAATTTGCAATAAAACCTCTTTCATAGTACCAATGTTATTAGTAATATAATCATAAAGTTCGTCTCCTGCTCCGTAGGTGTCACAATTCTCTACCTGTCTGTTTACATCTCAAAGCTGGCACACATCACAATACCCAGACCCGCTGACTTTAATCCAATCAAGACACACACACAGACTAAATGTCTAGGTTAAAAGAATAATATTATATACATTAATAGCTTCATGACACTAATATACACAGGGGCTTCTATACTCCCTAACATACACAGGGACTGCTATCTTTAAAATATACAGAGGGGCTTCTATTCTCTATAATACACATAGGGACTGCTATTCTCTATAATATACACAGGGACTGCTATTCTCTATAATACACACAGGGACTGCTATTCTTTATAATACACTCAGGGACAGCTATTCTCTATAATTTACACAGGGGCTGCTATTCTCTATAATACACACAGGGGCTGCTATTCTCTATAATATACACAGGGACTGCTATTCTTTATAATATACACAGCGGCTGCTATTCTCTATAATATACACAGGGACTGCTATTCTCTATAATATAAACAGGGGCTGCTATTCTCTATAATACACACAGGGACTGCTATTCTCTATAATATACACAGCGGCTGCTATTCACTATAATATACACAGGGGCTGCTATTCTCTTTAATACACAGAGGGACTGCTATCCTCTATTATACACACAGGGGCTTCTATTCCCTATAATATACACAGGGGATGCTATTCTTTATAATATACATAGCGGCTGCTATTCTCTATAACATACACAGGGGCTGCAATTCTCTATAATATACACAGGGGATGCTATTCTTTATAATACACACAGGGGCTTCTATCTTCTATAATATACACAGCGGCTGCTATTCTCTACAATATACACAGGGGCTGCTATTCTCTGCAATATACAAAGGGGCTGCTTTTCTCTGTAATATACACAGGGGCTGACATTCTCTATAATATACACAGGGAATGCTATTCCCTATAATATACACAGGGACTGCTATTCTCTATAATATACAGAGGGACTGCTATTCTCCATGATTTGCACAGGGACTCCTATTCTCTATAATATACACAGGGACTGCTATTCTCTAAAATATACACAGGGACTGCTATTCTCTATAACATACACAGGGACTGCTATTCTCTATTATATACACAGGGGCTACTATTCTCTATAATATACACAGGAGCTACTATTCTCTATAATATTAACAGGGACTGCTATTCTCTATAATATACACAGGTGCTGCTATTCTCTATAATACGCACAGGGATGGCTATTCTCTAAAGTATACACAGGGACTGCTATTCTCTATAATATACACAGGGGCTGCTATTCTCTATAATATACACAGGGACTGCTATTCTCTATAATATACACAGGGACTGCTATTCTCTATAATATACACAGGGGCTGCAATTCTCTATAATATACACAGGGGATGCTATTCTCTACAATGTACACCGGAGCTGCTATTCTCTATAATAATAACAGGGGCTGCTATTCTCTATAATTTACACAGGATATGCTATTCCTTGTAATACACACAGGGACTGCTATTCTGTACAATTTGCAATAAAACCTCTTTCATAGTACCAATGTTATTAGTAATATAATCATAAAGTTCGTCTCCTGTTCCGTAGGTGTCACAATTCTCTACCTGTCTGTTTACATCTCAAAGCTGGCACACATCACAATACCCAGACCCGCTGACTTTAATCCAATCAAGACACACACACAGACTAAATGTCTAGGTTAAAAGAATAATATTATACACATTAATAGCTTCATGACACTAATATACACAGGGGCTTCTATCCTCTCTAACATACAGAGGGACTGCTACTTTTAAAATATACATAGGGGCTTCTATTCTCTATAATACACACAGGGACTGCTATTCTCTATAATATACACAGGGACTGCTATTCTCTATAATACACACAGGGACTGCTATTCTTTATAATACACTCAGGGACAGCTATTCTCTATAATTTACACAGGGGCTGCTATTCTCTATAATACACACAGGGACTGCTATTCTCTATAATATACACAAGGGCTGCTATTCTCTGAATTTTAAACAGGGACTGCTATTCTCTATAATATACACAGGGATGGCTATTCTCTGTAATATACACTGGGGCTGGTATTCTCTATAATATACACAGGGACTGCTATTCTCTATAATATACACAGGGACTGCTATTCTCTATAATATACACAGGGACTGCTATTCTCTGTAATATACACAGGGGCTGCCATTCTCCATAATATACACAGGGACTGCTATTCTCTATAATATACACAGGGACTGCTATTCTCTACAATATAGACAGGGACTGCTATTCTCTATAATATACACAGGGAATGCTATTCTCCATAATATACACAAGTGCTACTATTCTCCATAATTTACACAGGGACTGCTATTTTCTATAATATACACAGGAGCTGCTATTCTCTATAATACACACAGGGACTGCTATTCTTTATAATACACACACGGACTGCTATTCTCTGCAATATACACAGGGACTGCAATTCTCTACAATATACACAGGGACTGCTATTCTCTATAACATACACAGGGGCTGCTATTCTCTATAATATACACAGGGACTGCTATTCTCTATAATATACACAGGGACTGCTATTCTCTATAATATACACAGGGACTGCTATTCTCTGTAATATACACAGGGGCTGCTATTCTCTATAATATACGCAGGGACTGCTATTCTCTATAATATACACAGGGACTGCTATTCTCTACAATATAGACAGGGACTGCTATTCTCTATAATTTACACAGGGAATGCTATTCTCCATAATATACACAAGTGCTACTATTCTCCATAATTTACACATGGGCTGCTATTCTGTACAATTTGCAATAAAACCTCTTTCATAGTACCAATGTTATTAGTAATATAATCATAATGTTTGTCTCCTGCTCCCTAGGTGCCACAATTCTCTACCTGTCTGTTTACATCTCAAAGCTGGTACACATCACAATACCCAGACCCGCTGGCTTTAAACCAATCAAGACACAAACACAGACTAAATGTCTAGGTTAAAATAAAAATATTATACACATTAATAGCTTCATGACACTAATATACACAGGGGCTTCTATACTCTCTAACAAATACATGGACTGCTATTCTTTAAAATATACATGGGGCTTCTATCTCTATAATACACACAGGGGCTGCTATTCTTTATAAAACACAAAGGGACAGCTATTCTCCATAATATTCACAGCGACTGCTATTCTCTATAATATACATAGTGGCAGCTATTCTCTAGAATATAAACAGGGGCTGCTATTCTCTAGAAAATACACAGGGGCTGCTATTCTCTATAATATATACAGGGGCTGCTATTCTCTATAATATATACAGGGGCTGCTATTCTCTATAATATTCACAGGAGCTGCAAATCTCTACAATATACACAGGAGCTGCTATTCACTTTAAAATGCACAGGGACTGCTATTCTCTATAATATAGACAGGGGCTGCTATTCTCTTTAATATACACAGGGGCTGGTATTCTCTATAACTCACACAGGGCCTGCTATTCTCTATAATTTACACAGGGGCTGATATTCTCTATATTATACACAGGGACTGCTATTCGCTATAATATACACAGATGCTACTATTCTTTATAGCATACACAGGGACTGCTATTCTCTATAATATACACGGGGACAGCTATTCTCTATAATATACACAAGTGCTACTATTCTACATAATTTACACAGGGACTGCTATTTTGTATAATATACACAGGAGCTGCTATTCTCTATAATACACACACGGACTGCTATTCTTCATAATACACACACGGACTGCTATTCTCTATAATATACACAGGGACTGCTATTTTCTAGAATATACACAGGAGCTGCTAATCTCGATAATAATAACAGGGGCTGCTATTCTCTATAATATACACAGGGACTGCTAATGTCTATAATACACAAAGGGGCTGCTATTCTCCATAATGTACACAGGGGCTGCTATTCTCTATAATATACACAGGGACTGCTATTCTCTATAATATACACAGGGGCTGCTATTCTCTATAATATACAAAGCGGCTGATATTCTCTATAATACAAACAGGGACTGCTATTCTCTATAATATACACAGGGACTGCTATTCTCTGTAATATACACAGGGGCTGCTATTCTCTATAATATACGCAGGGACTGCTATTCTCTATAATATACACAGGGACTGCTATTCTCTACAATATAGACAGGGACTGCTATTCTCTATAATTTACACAGGGAATGCTATTCTCCATAATATACACAAGTGCTACTATTCTCCATAATTTACACATGGGCTGCTATTCTGTACAATTTGCAATAAAACCTCTTTCATAGTACCAATGTTATTAGTAATATAATCATAATGTTTGTCTCCTGCTCCCTAGGTGCCACAATTCTCTACCTGTCTGTTTACATCTCAAAGCTGGTACACATCACAATACCCAGACCCGCTGGCTTTAAACCAATCAAGACACAAACACAGACTAAATGTCTAGGTTAAAATAAAAATATTATACACATTAATAGCTTCATGACACTAATATACACAGGGGCTTCTATACTCTCTAACAAATACATGGACTGCTATTCTTTAAAATATACATGGGGCTTCTATCTCTATAATACACACAGGGGCTGCTATTCTTTATAAAACACAAAGGGACAGCTATTCTCCATAATATTCACAGCGACTGCTATTCTCTATAATATACATAGTGGCAGCTATTCTCTAGAATATAAACAGGGGCTGCTATTCTCTAGAAAATACACAGGGGCTGCTATTCTCTATAATATATACAGGGGCTGCTATTCTCTATAATATATACAGGGGCTGCTATTCTCTATAATATTCACAGGAGCTGCAAATCTCTACAATATACACAGGAGCTGCTATTCACTTTAAAATGCACAGGGACTGCTATTCTCTATAATATAGACAGGGGCTGCTATTCTCTTTAATATACACAGGGGCTGGTATTCTCTATAACTCACACAGGGCCTGCTATTCTCTATAATTTACACAGGGGCTGATATTCTCTATATTATACACAGGGACTGCTATTCGCTATAATATACACAGATGCTACTATTCTTTATAGCATACACAGGGACTGCTATTCTCTATAATATACACGGGGACAGCTATTCTCTATAATATACACAAGTGCTACTATTCTACATAATTTACACAGGGACTGCTATTTTGTATAATATACACAGGAGCTGCTATTCTCTATAATACACACACGGACTGCTATTCTTCATAATACACACACGGACTGCTATTCTCTATAATATACACAGGGACTGCTATTTTCTAGAATATACACAGGAGCTGCTAATCTCGATAATAATAACAGGGGCTGCTATTCTCTATAATATACACAGGGACTGCTAATGTCTATAATACACAAAGGGGCTGCTATTCTCCATAATGTACACAGGGGTTGCTATTCTCTATAATATACACAGGGACTGCTAATGTCTATAATACACAAAGGGGCTGCTATTCTCCATAATGTACACAGGGGCTGCTATTCTCTATAATATACACAGGGACTGCTATTCTCTATAATATACACAGGGGCTGCTATTCTCTATAATATACAAAGCGGCTGATATTCTCTATAATACAAACAGGGACTGCTATTCTCTATAATATACACAGGGACTGCTATTCTCTGTAATATACACAGGGGCTGCTATTCTCTATAATATACGCAGGGACTGCTATTCTCTATAATATACACAGGGACTGCTATTCTCTACAATATAGACAGGGACTGCTATTCTCTATAATTTACACAGGGAATGCTATTCTCCATAATATACACAAGTGCTACTATTCTCCATAATTTACACATGGGCTGCTATTCTGTACAATTTGCAATAAAACCTCTTTCATAGTACCAATGTTATTAGTAATATAATCATAATGTTTGTCTCCTGCTCCCTAGGTGCCACAATTCTCTACCTGTCTGTTTACATCTCAAAGCTGGTACACATCACAATACCCAGACCCGCTGGCTTTAAACCAATCAAGACACAAACACAGACTAAATGTCTAGGTTAAAATAAAAATATTATACACATTAATAGCTTCATGACACTAATATACACAGGGGCTTCTATACTCTCTAACAAATACATGGACTGCTATTCTTTAAAATATACATGGGGCTTCTATCTCTATAATACACACAGGGGCTGCTATTCTTTATAAAACACAAAGGGACAGCTATTCTCCATAATATTCACAGCGACTGCTATTCTCTATAATATACATAGTGGCAGCTATTCTCTAGAATATAAACAGGGGCTGCTATTCTCTAGAAAATACACAGGGGCTGCTATTCTCTATAATATATACAGGGGCTGCTATTCTCTATAATATATACAGGGGCTGCTATTCTCTATAATATTCACAGGAGCTGCAAATCTCTACAATATACACAGGAGCTGCTATTCACTTTAAAATGCACAGGGACTGCTATTCTCTATAATATAGACAGGGGCTGCTATTCTCTTTAATATACACAGGGGCTGGTATTCTCTATAACTCACACAGGGCCTGCTATTCTCTATAATTTACACAGGGGCTGATATTCTCTATATTATACACAGGGACTGCTATTCGCTATAATATACACAGATGCTACTATTCTTTATAGCATACACAGGGACTGCTATTCTCTATAATATACACGGGGACAGCTATTCTCTATAATATACACAAGTGCTACTATTCTACATAATTTACACAGGGACTGCTATTTTGTATAATATACACAGGAGCTGCTATTCTCTATAATACACACACGGACTGCTATTCTTCATAATACACACACGGACTGCTATTCTCTATAATATACACAGGGACTGCTATTTTCTAGAATATACACAGGAGCTGCTAATCTCGATAATAATAACAGGGGCTGCTATTCTCTATAATATACACAGGGACTGCTAATGTCTATAATACACAAAGGGGCTGCTATTCTCCATAATGTACACAGGGGTTGCTATTCTCTATAATATACACAGGGACTGCTAATGTCTATAATACACAAAGGGGCTGCTATTCTCCATAATGTACACAGGGGCTGCTATTCTCTATAATATACACAGGGACTGCTATTCTCTATAATATACACAGGGGCTGCTATTCTCTATAATATACAAAGCGGCTGATATTCTCTATAATACAAACAGGGACTGCTATTCTCTATAATATACACAGGGACTGCTATTCTCTATAATATAAACAGGGACTGCTATTCTCTATAATATACACAGGGGCTGCTATTCTCTATAATATACATAACGGCTGCTATTCTCTATAATATACACAGGGATGGCTATTCTCTATAATACGCAAAGGGATGGCGATTCGCTATAATATACACAGGGATGGCTATTCTCTATAATATACACAGGGGCTGCTATTCTCTATAATATACACAGGGACTGCTATTCTCTATAATATACAGAGGGATGGCTATTCTCTGTAATACGCACAGGGATGGCTATTCTCTATAATATACACAGGTGCTGCTATTCTCTATAATACGCACAGGGATGGCTATTCTCTAAAGTATACACAGGGACTGCTATTCTCTATAATATACACAGGGGCTGCTATTCTCTATAATATACACAGGGACTGCTATTCTCTATAATATAAACAGGGACTGC
>NW_024470665.1:1547762-1626893 GCF_017639515.1 Carcharodon carcharias | reverse complement strand
TATACTCTATAATATACACCGGGGCTGCTATTCTCTACAATGTACACCGGAGCTGCTATTCTCTATAATAATAACAGGGGCTGCTATTCGCTATACTTTACACAGGAGCTGCTATTCCTTGTAATACACACAGGGACTGCTATTCTGTACAATTTGCAATAAAACCTCTTTCATAGTACCAATGTTATTAGTAATATAATCATAAAGTTCGTCTCCTGCTCCGTAGGTGTCACAATTCTCTACCTGTCTGTTTACATCTCAAAGCTGGTACACATCACAATACCCAGACCCGCTGACTTTAATCCAGTCAAGACACACACACAGACTAAATGTCTAGGTTAAAAGAATAATATTATACACATTAATAGCTTCATGACACTAATATACACAGGGGCTTCTATCCTCTCTAACATACAGAGGGACTGCTACCTTTAAAATATACATAGGGGCTTCTATTCTCTATAATACACACAGGGACTGCTATTCTCTATAATATACACAGGGACTGCTATTCTCTATAATACACACAGGGACTGCTATTCTTTATAATACACTCAGGGACAGCTATTCTCTATAATTTACACAGGGGCTGCTATTCTCTATAATACACACAGGGGCTGCTATTCTCTATAATATACACAGGGACTGCTATTCTCTATAATATACACAGGGACTGCTATTCTCTATAATATATACAGGGGCTGCTATTCTCTATAATATACAAAGCGGCTGCTATTCTCTATAATACAAACAGGGACTGCTATTCTCTATAATATACACAGGGACTGCTATTCTCTATAATATAAACAGGGACTGCTATTCTCTATAATATACACAGGGGCTGCTATTCTCTATAATATACATAACGGCTGCTATTCTGTATAATATACACAGGGGCTGCTAGACTCTGTAGTATATACAGGGACTGCTATTCTCTATAATATACACAGGAACTGCTATTCTCTATAATATAAACAGGGACTGCTATTCTCTATAATATACATAACGGCTGCTATTCTCTATAATATACACAGGGGCTGCTAGACTCTGTAGTATATACAGGGACTGCTATTCTCTATAATATACACAGGGACTGCTATTCTCTATAAAATACACAAGGACGGCCAATCTCTATAATATGCTCAGGGACTGCAATTATCTATAATTTACGCAGGGGCTGCTATTCTCTGTTATATATACAGGGACTGTGATTCTCTATAATGTACAAAGGGAGTGCTATTCTCTATAATATACACAGGGACAACTATTCACTCTAATATACACAGGGACTGCTATTGTCTATAATATACACTGGGGCTGCTATTCTCTATAACATACACAGGGATGGCTATTCTCTATAATACGCAAAGGGATGGCTATTCTCTATAATATACACAGGGATGGCTATTCTCTATAATATACACAGGGGCTGCTATTCTCTATAATATACACAGGGACTGCTATTCTCTATAATATACACTGGGATGGCTATTCTCTATAATACGCACAGGGATGGCTATTCTCTATAATATACACAGGTGCTGCTATTCTCTATAATATGCACAGGGATGGCTATTCTCTACAGTAAACACAGGGACTGCTATTCTCTATAATATACACAGGGGCTGCTATTCTCTGTAATATACACAGGGACTGCTATTCTCTATAATATACACAGGGATGGCTATTCTCTATAATATACACAGGGGCTGCTATTCTCTATAATATACAAAGCGGCTGATATTCTCTATAATACAAACAGGGACTGCTATTCTCTATAATATACACAGGGACTGCTATTCTCTATAATATAAACAGGGACTGCTATTCTCTATAATATACACAGGGGCTGCTATTCTCTATAATATACATAACGGCTGCTATTCTCTATAATATACACAGGGATGGCTATTCTCTATAATACGCAAAGGGATGGCGATTCGCTATAATATACACAGGGATGGCTATTCTCTATAATATACACAGGGGCTGCTATTCTCTATAATATACACAGGGACTGCTATTCTCTATAATATACAGAGGGATGGCTATTCTCTGTAATACGCACAGGGATGGCTATTCTCTATAATATACACAGGTGCTGCTATTCTCTATAATACGCACAGGGATGGCTATTCTCTAAAGTATACACAGGGACTGCTATTCTCTATAATATACACAGGGGCTGCTATTCTCTATAATATACACAGGGACTGCTATTCTCTATAATATAAACAGGGACTGCTATTCTCTATAATATACACCGGGGCTGCTATTCTCTACAATGTACACCGGAGCTGCTATTCTCTATAATAATAACAGGTGCTGCTATTCGCTATACTTTACACAGGAGCTGCTATTCCTTGTAATACACACAGGGACTGCTATTCTGTACAATTTGCAATAAAACCTCTTTCATAGTACCAATGTTATTAGTAATATAATCATAAAGTTCGTCTCCTGCTCCGTAGGTGTCACAATTCTCTACCTGTCTGTTTACATCTCAAAGCTGGTACACATCACAATACCCAGACCCGCTGACTTTAATCCAGTCAAGACACACACACAGACTAAATGTCTAGGTTAAAAGAATAATATTATACACATTAATAGCTTCATGACACTAATATACACAGGGGCTTCTATCCTCTCTAACATACAGAGGGACTGCTACCTTTAAAATATACATAGGGGCTTCTATTCTCTATAATACACACAGGGACTGCTATTCTCTATAATATACACAGGGACTGCTATTCTCTATAATACACACAGGGACTGCTATTCTTTATAATACACTCAGGGACAGCTATTCTCTATAATTTACACAGGGGCTGCTATTCTCTATAATACACACAGGGGCTGCTATTCTCTATAATATACACAGGGACTGCTATTCTTTATAATATACACAGCGGCTGCTATTCTCTATAATATACACAGGGACTGCTATTCTCTATAATATACACAGGGACTGCTATTCTCTATAATATACACAGGGGCTGCTATTCTCTATAATATACAAAGCGGCTGCTATTCTCTATAATACAAACAGGGACTGCTATTCTCTATAATATACACAGGGACTGCTATTCTCTATAATATACATAACGGCTGCTATTCTGTATAATATACACAGGGGCTGCTAGACTCTGTAGTATATACAGGGACTGCTATTCTCTATAATATACACAGGGACTGCTATTCTCTATAATATAAACAGGGACTGCTATTCTCTATAATATACATAACGGCTGCTATTCTCTATAATATACACAGGGGCTGCTAGACTCTGTAGTGTATACAGGGACTGCTATTCTCTATAATATACACAGGGACTGCTATTCTCTATAAAATACACAAGGACGGCCAATCTCTATAATATGCTCAGGGACTGCAATTATCTATAATTTACGCAGGGGCTGCTATTCTCTGTTATATATACAGGGACTGTGATTCTCTATAATGTACAAAGGGAGTGCTATTCTCTATAATATACACAGGGACAACTATTCACTCTCATATACACAGGGACTGCTATTGTCTATAATATACACTGGGGCTGCTATTCTCTATAACATACACAGGCATGGCTATTCTCTATAATACGCAAAGGGATGGCTATTCTCTATAATATACACAGGGATGGCTATTCTCTATAATATACACAGGGGCTGCTATTCTCTATAATATACACAGGGACTGCTATTCTCTATAATATACACTGGGATGGCTATTCTCTATAATACGCACAGGGATGGCTATTCTCTATAATATACACAGGTGCTGCTATTCTCTATAATACGCACAGGGATGGCTATTCTCTACAGTATACACAGGGACTGCTATTCTCTATAATATACACAGGGGCTGCTATTCTCTGTAATATACACAGGGACTGCTATTCTCTATAATATACACAGGGATGGCTATTCTCTATAATATACACCGGGGCTGCTATTCTCTATAATATACACAGGGGCTGCTATTCTCTACAATGTACACCGGAGCTGCTATTCTCTATAATAATAACAGGGGCTGCTATTCGCTATAATTTACACAGGAGCTGCTATTCCTTGTAATACACACAGGGACTGCTATTCTGTACAATTTGCAATAAAACCTCTTTCATAGTACCAATGTTATTAGTAATATAATCATAAAGTTCGTCTCCTGCTCCGTAGGTGTCACAATTCTCTACCTGTCTGTTTACATCTCAAAGCTGGCACACATCACAATACCCAGACCCGCTGACTTTAATCCAATCAAGACACACACACAGACTAAATGTCTAGGTTAAAAGAATAATATTATATACATTAATAGCTTCATGACACTAATATACACAGGGGCTTCTATACTCCCTAACATACACAGGGACTGCTATGTTTAAAATATACAGAGGGGCTTCTATTCTCTATAATACACATAGGGACTGCTATTCTCTATAATATACACAGGGACTGCTATTCTCTATAATACACACAGGGAATGCTATTCTTTATAATACACTCAGGGACAGCTATTCTCTATAATTTACACAGGGGCTGCTATTCTCTATAATACACACAGGGGCTGCTATTCTCTATAATATACACAGGGACTGCTATTCTTTATAATATACACAGCGGCTGCTATTCTCTATAATATACACAGGGACTGCTATTCTCTATAATATAAACAGGGGCTGCTATTCTCTATAATACACACAGGGACTGCTATTCTCTATAATATACACAGCGGCTGCTATTCACTATAATATACACAGGGGCTGCTATTCTCTTTAATACACAGAGGGACTGCTATCCTCTATTATACACACAGGGGCTTCTATTCCCTATAATATACACAGGGGATGCTATTCTTTATAATATACATAGCGGCTGCTATTCTCTATAACATACACAGGGGCTGCAATTCTCTATAATATACACAGGGGATGCTATTCTTTATAATACACACAGGGGCTTCTATCTTCTATAATATACACAGCGGCTGCTATTCTCTACAATATACACAGGGGCTGCTATTCTCTGCAATATACAAAGGGGCTGCTTTTCTCTGTAATATACACAGGGGCTGACATTCTCTATAATATACACAGGGAATGCTATTCCCTATAATATACACAGGGACTGCTATTCTCTATAATATACAGAGGGACTGCTATTCTCCATGATTTGCACAGGGACTCCTATTCTCTATAATATACACAGGGACTGCTATTCTCTATAATATACACAGGGACTGCTATTCTCTATAACATACACAGGGACTGCTATTCTCTATTATATACACAGGGGCTACTATTCTCTATAATATACACAGGAGCTACTATTCTCTATAATATTAACAGGGACTGCTATTCTCTATAATATACACAGGTGCTGCTATTCTCTATAATACGCACAGGGATGGCTATTCTCTAAAGTATACACAGGGACTGCTATTCTCTATAATATACACAGGGGCTGCTATTCTCTATAATATACACAGGGACTGCTATTCTCTATAATATACACAGGGACTGCTATTCTCTATAATATACACCGGGGCTGCTATTCTCTATAATATACACAGGGGCTGCTATTCTCTACAATGTACACCGGAGCTGCTATTCTCTGTAATAATAACAGGGGCTGCTATTCTCTATAATTTACACAGGATATGCTATTCCTTGTAATACACACAGGGACTGCTATTCTGTACAATTTGCAATAAAACCTCTTTCATAGTACCAATGTTATTAGTAATATAATCATAAAGTTCGTCTCCTGCTCCGTAGGTGTCACAATTCTCTACCTGTCTGTTTACATCTCAAAGCTGGCACACATCACAATACCCAGACCCGCTGACTTTAATCCAATCAAGACACACACACAGACTAAATGTCTAGGTTAAAAGAATAATATTATATACATTAATAGCTTCATGACACTAATATACACAGGGGCTTCTATACTCCCTAACATACACAGGGACTGCTATCTTTAAAATATACAGAGGGGCTTCTATTCTCTATAATACACATAGGGACTGCTATTCTCTATAATATACACAGGGACTGCTATTCTCTATAATACACACAGGGACTGCTATTCTTTATAATACACTCAGGGACAGCTATTCTCTATAATTTACACAGGGGCTGCTATTCTCTATAATACACACAGGGGCTGCTATTCTCTATAATATACACAGGGACTGCTATTCTTTATAATATACACAGCGGCTGCTATTCTCTATAATATACACAGGGACTGCTATTCTCTATAATATAAACAGGGGCTGCTATTCTCTATAATACACACAGGGACTGCTATTCTCTATAATATTCACAGCGGCTGCTATTCACTATAATATACACAGGGGCTGCTATTCTCTTTAATACACAGAGGGACTGCTATCCTCTATTATACACACAGGGGCTTCTATTCCCTATAATATACACAGGGGATGCTATTCTTTATAATATACATAGCGGCTGCTATTCTCTATAACATACACAGGGGCTGCAATTCTCTATAATATACACAGGGGATGCTATTCTTTATAATACACACAGGGGCTTCTATCTTCTATAATATACACAGCGGCTGCTATTCTCTACAATATACACAGGGGCTGCTATTCTCTGTAATATACAAAGGGGCTGCTTTTCTCTGTAATATACACAGGGGCTGACATTCTCTATAATATACACAGGGAATGCTATTCCCTATAATATACACAGGGACTGCTATTCTCTATAATATACAGAGGGACTGCTATTCTCCATGATTTGCACAGGGACTCCTATTCTCTATAATATACACAGGGACTGCTATTCTCTATAATATACACAGGGACTGCTATTCTCTATAACATACACAGGGACTGCTATTCTCTATTATATACACAGGGGCTACTATTCTCTATAATATACACAGGAGCTACTATTCTCTATAATATTAACAGGGACAGCTATTCTCTATCATATACACAGGGGCTGCTAGACTCTGTAGTATATAGAGGGACTGCTATTCTCTATAATATACACAGGGACTTCTATTCTCTATAAAATACACAAGGACGGCCAATCTCTATAATATGCTCAGGGACTGCAATTATCTATAATTTACGCAGGGGCTGCTATTGTCTGTTATATATAAAGGGACTGTGATTCTCTATAATGTACAAAGGGAGTGCTATTCTCTATAATATACACAGGGACAACTATTCACTCTAATATACACAGGGACTGCTATTGTCTATAATATACACTGGGGCTGCTATTCTCTATAATATACACAGGGACTGCTATTCTCTATAATATACACAGGGATGGCTATTCTCTATAATACACACAGGGATGGCTATTCTCTATAATATACACAGGCGCTGCTATTCTCTACAATACGCACAGGGATGGCTATTCTCTATAATATACACAGGGACTGCTATTCTCTATAATATACACAGGGGCTGCTATTCTCTACAATGTACACCGGAGCTGCTATTCTCTATAATAATAACAGGGGCTGCTATTCGCTATAATTTACACAGGAGCTGCTATTCCTTGTAATACACACAGGGACTGCAATTCTGTACAATTTGCAATTAAACCTCTTTCATAGTACCAATGTTATTAGTAATATAATCATAATGTTCGTCTCCTGCTCCGTAGGTGTCACAATTCTCTCCCTGTCTGTTTACATCTCAAAGCTGGCACACATCACAATACCCAGACCCGCTGACTTTAATCCAATCAAGACACACACACAGACTAAATGTCTAGGTTAAAAGAAAACTATTATATACATTAATAGCTTCATGACACTAATATACACAGGGGCTTCTATACTCTCTAACATACACAGGGACTGCTATCTTTAAAATATACATAGGGGCTTCTATTCTCTATAATACACACAGGGGCTGCTATTCTTTACAATATACACAGGGACTGCGACTCACTTTAATATACACAAGGGATGATATTCTCTATAATACACACAGGGACAGCTATTCTCTATAATATACACAGGGACTGCTATTCTCTATAATACACACAGGGACTGCTATTCTTTATAATACACTCAGGGACAGCTATTCTCTATAATTTACACAGGGGCTGCTATTCTCTATAATACACACAGGGGCTGCTATTCTCTATAATATACACAGGGACTGCTATTCTCTATAATATAAACAGGGGCTGCTATTCTCTATAATACACACAGGGACTGCTATTCTCTATAATATACACAGCGGCTGCTATTCACTATAATATACACAGGGGCTGCTATTCTCTTTAACACACAGAGGGACTGCTATTCTTTATAATATACACAGCGGCTGCTATTCTCTATAATATACACAGGGACTGCTATTCTCTATAATATAAACAGGGGCTGCTATTCTCTATAATACACACAGGGACTGCTATTCTCTATAATATACACAGCGGCTGCTATTCACTATAATATACACAGGGGCTGCTATTCTCTTTAATACACAGAGGGACTGCTATCCTCTATTATACACACAGGGGCTTCTATTCCCTATAATATACACAGGGGATGCTATTCTTTATAATATACATAGCGGCTGCTATTCTCTATAACATACACAGGGGCTGCAATTCTCTATAATATACACAGGGGATGCTATTCTTTATAATACACACAGGGGCTTCTATCTTCTATAATATACACAGCGGCTGCTATTCTCTACAATATACACAGGGGCTGCTATTCTCTGCAATATACAAAGGGGCTGCTTTTCTCTGTAATATACACAGGGGCTGACATTCTCTATAATATACACAGGGAATGCTATTCCCTATAATATACACAGGGACTGCTATTCTCTATAATATACAGAGGGACTGCTATTCTCCATGATTTGCACAGGGACTCCTATTCTCTATAATATACACAGGGACTGCTATTCTCTATAATATACACAGGGACTGCTATTCTCTATAACATACACAGGGACTGCTATTCTCTATTATATACACAGGGGCTACTATTCTCTATAATATACACAGGAGCTACTATTCTCTATAATATTAACAGGGACTGCTATTCTCTATAATATACACAGTTGCTGCTATTCTCTATAATACGCACAGGGATGGCTATTCTCTAAAGTATACACAGGGACTGCTATTCTCTATAATATACACAGGGGCTGCTATTCTCTATAATATACACAGGGACTGCTATTCTCTATAATATACACAGGGACTGCTATTCTCTATAATATACACCGGGGCTGCTATTCTCTATAATATACACAGGGGCTGCTATTCTCTACAATGTACACCGGAGCTGCTATTCTCTATAATAATAACAGGGGCTGCTATTCTCTATAATTTACACAGGATATGCTATTCCTTGTAATACACACAGGGACTGCTATTCTGTACAATTTGCAATAAAACCTCTTTCATAGTACCAATGTTATTAGTAATATAATCATAAAGTTCGTCTCCTGCTCCGTAGGTGTCACAATTCTCTACCTGTCTGTTTACATCTCAAAGCTGGCACACATCACAATACCCAGACCCGCTGACTTTAATCCAATCAAGACACACACACAGACTAAATGTCTAGGTTAAAAGAATAATATTATATACATTAATAGCTTCATGACACTAATATACACAGGGGCTTCTATACTCCCTAACATACACAGGGACTGCTATCTTTAAAATATACAGAGGGGCTTCTATTCTCTATAATACACATAGGGACTGCTATTCTCTATAATATACACAGGGACTGCTATTCTCTATAATACACACAGGGACTGCTATTCTTTATAATACACTCAGGGACAGCTATTCTCTATAATTTACACAGGGGCTGCTATTCTCTATAATACACACAGGGGCTGCTATTCTCTATAATATACACAGGGACTGCTATTCTTTATAATATACACAGCGGCTGCTATTCTCTATAATATACACAGGGACTGCTATTCTCTATAATATAAACAGGGGCTGCTATTCTCTATAATACACACAGGGACTGCTATTCTCTATAATATACACAGCGGCTGCTATTCACTATAATATACACAGGGGCTGCTATTCTCTTTAATACACAGAGGGACTGCTATCCTCTATTATACACACAGGGGCTTCTATTCCCTATAATATACACAGGGGATGCTATTCTTTATAATATACATAGCGGCTGCTATTCTCTATAACATACACAGGGGCTGCAATTCTCTATAATATACACAGGGGATGCTATTCTTTATAATACACACAGGGGCTTCTATCTTCTATAATATACACAGCGGCTGCTATTCTCTACAATATACACAGGGGCTGCTATTCTCTGCAATATACAAAGGGGCTGCTTTTCTCTGTAATATACACAGGGGCTGACATTCTCTATAATATACACAGGGAATGCTATTCCCTATAATATACACAGGGACTGCTATTCTCTATAATATACAGAGGGACTGCTATTCTCCATGATTTGCACAGGGACTCCTATTCTCTATAATATACACAGGGACTGCTATTCTCTATAATATACACAGGGACTGCTATTCTCTATAACATACACAGGGACTGCTATTCTCTATTATATACACAGGGGCTACTATTCTCTATAATATACACAGGAGCTACTATTCTCTATAATATTAACAGGGACAGCTATTCTCTATCATATACACAGGGGCTGCTAGACTCTGTAGTATATAGAGGGACTGCTATTCTCTATAATATACACAGGGACTTCTATTCTCTATAAAATACACAAGGACGGCCAATCTCTATAATATGCTCAGGGACTGCAATTATCTATAATTTACGCAGGGGCTGCTATTGTCTGTTATATATAAAGGGACTGTGATTCTCTATAATGTACAAAGGGAGTGCTATTCTCTATAATATACACAGGGACAACTATTCACTCTAATATACACAGGGACTGCTATTGTCTATAATATACACTGGGGCTGCTATTCTCTATAATATACACAGGGACTGCTATTCTCTATAATATACACAGGGATGGCTATTCTCTATAATACACACAGGGATGGCTATTCTCTATAATATACACAGGCGCTGCTATTCTCTATAATACGCACAGGGATGGCTATTCTCTATAATATACACAGGGACTGCTATTCTCTATAATATACACAGGGGCTGCTATTCTCTACAATGTACACCGGAGCTGCTATTCTCTATAATAATAACAGGGGCTGCTATTCGCTATAATTTACACAGGAGCTGCTATTCCTTGTAATACACACAGGGACTGCAATTCTGTACAATTTGCAATTAAACCTCTTTCATAGTACCAATGTTATTAGTAATATAATCATAATGTTCGTCTCCTGCTCCGTAGGTGTCACAATTCTCTCCCTGTCTGTTTACATCTCAAAGCTGGCACACATCACAATACCCAGACCCGCTGACTTTAATCCAATCAAGACACACACACAGACTAAATGTCTAGGTTAAAAGAAAACTATTATATACATTAATAGCTTCATGACACTAATATACACAGGGGCTTCTATACTCTCTAACATACACAGGGACTGCTATCTTTAAAATATACATAGGGGCTTCTATTCTCTATAATACACACAGGGGCTGCTATTCTTTACAATATACACAGGGACTGCGACTCACTTTAATATACACAAGGGATGATATTCTCTATAATACACACAGGGACAGCTATTCTCTATAATATACACAGGGACTGCTATTCTCTATAATACACACAGGGACTGCTATTCTTTATAATACACTCAGGGACAGCTATTCTCTATAATTTACACAGGGGCTGCTATTCTCTATAATACACACAGGGGCTGCTATTCTCTATAATATACACAGGGACTGCTATTCTCTATAATATAAACAGGGGCTGCTATTCTCTATAATACACACAGGGACTGCTATTCTCTATAATATACACAGCGGCTGCTATTCACTATAATATACACAGGGGCTGCTATTCTCTTTAACACACAGAGGGACTGCTATTCTTTATAATATACACAGCGGCTGCTATTCTCTATAATATACACAGGGACTGCTATTCTCTATAATATAAACAGGGGCTGCTATTCTCTATAATACACACAGGGACTGCTATTCTCTATAATATACACAGCGGCTGCTATTCACTATAATATACACAGGGGCTGCTATTCTCTTTAATACACAGAGGGACTGCTATCCTCTATTATACACACAGGGGCTTCTATTCCCTATAATATACACAGGGGATGCTATTCTTTATAATATACATAGCGGCTGCTATTCTCTATAACATACACAGGGGCTGCAATTCTCTATAATATACACAGGGGATGCTATTCTTTATAATACACACAGGGGCTTCTATCTTCTATAATATACACAGCGGCTGCTATTCTCTACAATATACACAGGGGCTGCTATTCTCTGCAATATACAAAGGGGCTGCTTTTCTCTGTAATATACACAGGGGCTGACATTCTCTATAATATACACAGGGAATGCTATTCCCTATAATATACACAGGGACTGCTATTCTCTATAATATACAGAGGGACTGCTATTCTCCATGATTTGCACAGGGACTCCTATTCTCTATAATATACACAGGGACTGCTATTCTCTATAATATACACAGGGACTGCTATTCTCTATAACATACACAGGGACTGCTATTCTCTATTATATACACAGGGGCTACTATTCTCTATAATATACACAGGAGCTACTATTCTCTATAATATTAACAGGGACTGCTATTCTCTATAATATACACAGTTGCTGCTATTCTCTATAATACGCACAGGGATGGCTATTCTCTAAAGTATATACAGCGACTGCTATTCTCTATAATATACACATGTTCTGCTATTCACTATAATATACACAGGGACTGCTAGGCTCTATAATATACACAGGGACTGCTATTCTCTATAATATACACAGGGACTGCTATTCTCTATAATATACACAGGGACTGCTATTCTCTACAATGTACACCGGAGCTGCTATTCTCTATAATAATAACAGGGGCTGCTATTCTCTATAATTTACACAGGATATGCTATTCCTTGTAATACACACAGGGACTGCTATTCTGTACAATTTGCAATAAAACCTCTTTCATAGTACCAATGTTATTAGTAATATAATCATAAAGTTCGTCTCCTGCTCCGTAGGTGTCACAATTCTCTACCTGTCTGTTTACATCTCAAAGCTGGCACACATCACAATACCCAGACCCGCTGACTTTAATCCAATCAAGACACACACACAGACTAAATGTCTAGGTTAAAAGAATAATATTATATACATTAATAGCTTCATGACACTAATATACACAGGGGCTTCTATACTCCCTAACATACACAGGGACTGCTATCTTTAAAATATACAGAGGGGCTTCTATTCTCTATAATACACATAGGGACTGCTATTCTCTATAATATACACAGGGACTGCTATTCTCTATAATACACACAGGGACTGCTATTCTTTATAATACACTCAGGGACAGCTATTCTCTATAATTTACACAGGGGCTGCTATTCTCTATAATACACACAGGGGCTGCTATTCTCTATAATATACACAGGGACTGCTATTCTTTATAATATACACAGCGGCTGCTATTCTCTATAATATACACAGGGACTGCTATTCTCTATAATATAAACAGGGGCTGCTATTCTCTATAATACACACAGGGACTGCTATTCTCTATAATATACACAGCGGCTGCTATTCACTATAATATACACAGGGGCTGCTATTCTCTTTAATACACAGAGGGACTGCTATCCTCTATTATACACACAGGGGCTTCTATTCCCTATAATATACACAGGGGATGCTATTCTTTATAATATACATAGCGGCTGCTATTCTCTATAACATACACAGGGGCTGCAATTCTCTATAATATACACAGGGGATGCTATTCTTTATAATACACACAGGGGCTTCTATCTTCTATAATATACACAGCGGCTGCTATTCTCTACAATATACACAGGGGCTGCTATTCTCTGCAATATACAAAGGGGCTGCTTTTCTCTGTAATATACACAGGGGCTGACATTCTCTATAATATACACAGGGAATGCTATTCCCTATAATATACACAGGGACTGCTATTCTCTATAATATACAGAGGGACTGCTATTCTCCATGATTTGCACAGGGACTCCTATTCTCTATAATATACACAGGGACTGCTATTCTCTATAATATACACAGGGACTGCTATTCTCTATAACATACACAGGGACTGCTATTCTCTATTATATACACAGGGGCTACTATTCTCTATAATATACACAGGAGCTACTATTCTCTATAATATTAACAGGGACAGCTATTCTCTATCATATACACAGGGGCTGCTAGACTCTGTAGTATATAGAGGGACTGCTATTCTCTATAATATACACAGGGACTTCTATTCTCTATAAAATACACAAGGACGGCCAATCTCTATAATATGCTCAGGGACTGCAATTATCTATAATTTACGCAGGGGCTGCTATTGTCTGTTATATATAAAGGGACTGTGATTCTCTATAATGTACAAAGGGAGTGCTATTCTCTATAATATACACAGGGACAACTATTCACTCTAATATACACAGGGACTGCTATTGTCTATAATATACACTGGGGCTGCTATTCTCTATAATATACACAGGGACTGCTATTCTCTATAATATACACAGGGATGGCTATTCTCTATAATACACACAGGGATGGCTATTGTCTATAATATACACAGGGACTGCTATTCTCTATAATATACACAGGGACTGCTATTCTCTATAATATACACAGGGACTGCTATTCTCTAGAATAAACACAGGGTCTGCTATTCTCTACAATATACACCGGAGCTGCTATTCTCTATAATATAACAGGGGCTGTTATTCGCTATAATTTACACAGGAGCTGCTATTCCTTGTAATACACACAAGGGCTGCTATTCTGTACAATTTGCAATTAAACCTCTTTCATAGTACCAATGTTATTAGTAATATAATCATAATGTTCGTCTCCTGCTCCGTAGGTGTCACAATTCTCTCCCTGTCTGTTTACATCTCAAAGCTGGCACACATCACAATACCCAGACCCGCTGACTTTAATCCAATCAAGACACACACACAGACTAAATGTCTAGGTTAAAAGAAAACTATTATATACATTAATAGCTTCATGACACTAATATACACAGGGGCTTCTATACTCTCTAACATACACAGGGACTGCTATCTTTAAAATATACATAGGGGCTTCTATTCTCTATAATACACACAGGGGCTGCTATTCTTTACAATATACACAGGGACTGCGACTCACTTTAATATACACAAGGGATGATATTCTCTATAATACACACAGGGACAGCTATTCTCTATAATATACACAGGGACTGCTATTCTCTATAATACACACAGGGACTGCTATTCTTTATAATACACTCAGGGACAGCTATTCTCTATAATTTACACAGGGGCTGCTATTCTCTATAATACACACAGGGGCTGCTATTCTCTATAATATACACAGGGACTGCTATTCTCTATAATATACACAGGGACTGCTATTCTCTATAATATACACCGGGGCTGCTATTCTCTATAATATACACAGGGGCTGCTATTCTCTACAATGTACACCGGAGCTGCTATTCTCTATAATAATAACAGGGGCTGCTATTCTCTATAATTTACACAGGAGCTGCTATTCCTTGTAATACACACAGGGACTGCTATTCTGTACAATTTGCAATAAAACCTCTTTCATAGTACCAATGTTGTTAGTAATATAATCATAAAGTTCGTCTCCTGCTCCGTAGGTGTCACAATTCTCTACCTGTCTGTTTACATCTCAAAGCTGGCACACATCACAATACCCAGACCCGCTGACTTTAATCCAATCAAGACACACACACAGATTAAATGTCTAGGTTAAAAGAATAATATTATATACATTAATAGCTTCATGACACTAATATACACAGGGGCTTCTATACTCTCTAACATACACAGGGACTGCTATCTTTAAAATATACAGAGGGGCTTCTATTCTCTATAATACACATAGGGACTGCTATTCTCTATAATATACACAGGGACTGCTATTCTCTATAATACACACAGGGACTGCTATTCTTTATAATACACTCAGGGACAGCTATTCTCTATAATTTACACAGGGGCTGCTATTCTCTATAATATACACAGGGGCTGCTATTCTCTATAATATACACAGGGACTGCTATTCTGTATAATATACACAGAGGCTGCTATTCTCTATAATATACACAGGGACTTCTATTCTCTATAATATAAACAGGGGCTGCTATTCTCTATAATATATACAGGGACTGCTATTCTCTATAATATACACAGGGGCTGCTATTCTCTTTAATACACAGAGGGACTGCTATCCTCTATTATACACACAGGGGCTTCTATTCCCTATAATATACACAGGGGATGCTATTCTTTATCATATACATAGCGGCTGCTATTCTCTATAACATACACAGGGGCTGCAATTCTCTATAATATACACAGGGGATGCTATTCTTTATAATACACACAGGGGCTTCTATCTTCTATAATATACACAGCGGCTGCTATTCTCTACAATATACAAAGGGGCTGCTATTCTCTGTAATATACAAAGGGGCTGCTTTTCTCTGTAATATACACAGGGGCTGACATTCTCTATAATATACACAGGGAATGCTATTCCCTATAATATACACAGGGACTGCTATTCTCTATAATATACACAGGGACTGCTATTCTCTATAACATACACAGGGACTGCTATTCTCTATTATATACACAGGGGCTACTATTCTCTATAATATACACAGGAGCTACTATTCTCTATAATATTAACAGGGACTGCTATTCTCTATCATATACACAGGGGCTGCTAGACTCTGTAGTATATAGAGGGACTGCTATTCTCTATAATATACACAGGGACTTCTATTCTCTATAAAATACACAAGGACGGCCAATCTCTATAATATGCTCAGGGACTGCAATTATCTATAATTTACGCAGGGGCTGCTATTGTCTGTTATATATAAAGGGACTGTGATTCTCTATAATGTACAAAGGGAGTGCTATTCTCTATAATATACACAGGGGCTGCTATTCTCTATAATATACACAGGGACTGCTATTCTCTATAATATACACAGGGACTGCTATTCTCTATAATATAAACAAGGACTGCTATTCTCTATAATATACACAGGGTCTGCTATTCTCTATAATACACACAGGGACTGCTATTCTCTATAATATACACAGGGATGGCTATTCTCTATAATACGCACAGGGATGGCTATTCTCTATAACATACACAGGGACTGCTATTCTCTATAATATACACAGGGACAGCTATTCTCTACAATGTACACCGGAGCTGCTATTCTCTATAATAATAACAGGGGCTGCTATTCGCTATAATTTACACAGGAGCTGCTATTCCTTGTAATACACACAGGGACTGCAATTCTGTACAATTTGCAATAAAACCTCTTTCATAGTACCAATGTTATTAGTAATATAATCATAATGTTCGTCTCCTGCTCCGTAGGTGTCACAATTCTCTACCTGTCTGTTTACATCTCAAAGCTGGCACACATCACAATACCCAGACCCGCTGACTTTAATCCAATCAAGACACACACACAGATTAAATGTCTAGGTTAAAAGAATAATATTATATACATTAATAGCTTCATGACACTAATATACACAGGGGCTTCTATACTCTCTAACATACACAGGGACTGCTATCTTTAAAATATACAGAGGGGCTTCTATTCTCTATAATACACATAGGGACTGCTATTCTCTATAATATACACAGGGACTGCTATTCTCTATAATACACACAGGGACTGCTATTCTTTATAATACACTCAGGGACAGCTATTCTCTATAATTTACACAGGGGCTGCTATTCTCTATAATACACACAGGGGCTGCTATTCTCTATAATATACACAGGGACTGCTATTCTTTATAATATACACAGCGGCTGCTATTCTCTATAATATACACAGGGACTGCTATTCTCTATAATATAAACAGGGGCTGCTATTCTCTATAATACACACAGGGACTGCTATTCTCTATAATATACACAGGGGCTGCTATTCTCTTTAATACACAGAGGGACTGCTATCCTCTATTATACACACAGGGGCTTCTATTCCCTATAATATACACAGGGGATGCTATTCTTTATCATATACATAGCGGCTGCTATTCTCTATAACATACACAGGGGCTGCAATTCTCTATAATATACACAGGGGATGCTATTCTTTATAATACACACAGGGGCTTCTATCTTCTATAATATACACAGCGGCTGCTATTCTCTACAATATACAAAGGGGCTGCTATTCTCTGTAATATACAAAGGGGCTGCTTTTCTCTGTAATATACACAGGGGCTGACATTCTCTATAATATACACAGGGAATGCTATTCCCTATAATATACACAGGGACTGCTATTCTCTATAATATACAGAGGGACTGCTATTCTCCATGATTTGCACAGGGACTCCTATTCTCTATAATATACACAGGGACTGCTATTCTCTATAATATACACAGGGACTGCTATTCTCTATAACATACACAGGGACTGCTATTCTCTATTATATACACAGGGGCTACTATTCTCTATAATATACACAGGAGTTACTATTCTCTATAATATTAACAGGGACTGCTATTCTCTATCATATACACAGGGGCTGCTAGACTCTGTAGTATATAGAGGGACTGCTATTCTCTATAATATACACAGGGACTTCTATTCTCTATAAAATACACAAGGACGGCCAATCTCTATAATATGCTCAGGGACTGCAATTATCTATAATTTACGCAGGGGCTGCTATTGTCTGTTATATATAAAGGGACTGTGATTCTCTATAATGTACAAAGGGAGTGCTATTCTCTATAATATACACAGGGGCTGCTATTCTCTATAATATACACAGGGACTGCTATTCTCTATAATATACACAGGGACTGCTATTCTCTATAATATAAACAAGGACTGCTATTCTCTATAATATACACAGGGTCTGCTATTCTCTATAATACACACAGGGACTGCTATTCTCTATAATATACACAGGGATGGCTATTCTCTATAATACGCACAGGGATGGCTATTCTCTATAACATACACAGGGACTGCTATTCTCTATAATATACACAGGGACAGCTATTCTCTACAATGTACACCGGAGCTGCTATTCTCTATAATAATAACAGGGGCTGCTATTCGCTATAATTTACACAGGAGCTGCTATTCCTTGTAATACACACAGGGACTGCAATTCTGTACAATTTGCAATAAAACCTCTTTCATAGTACCAATGTTATTAGTAATATAATCATAATGTTCGTCTCCTGCTCCGTAGGTGTCACAATTCTCTACCTGTCTGTTTACATCTCAAAGCTGGCACACATCACAATACCCAGACCCGCTGACTTTAATCCAATCAAGACACACACACAGACTAAATGTCTAGGTTAAAAGAAAAATTTTATATACATTAATAGCTTCATGACACTAATATACACAGGGGCTTCTATACTCTCTAACATACACAGGGACTGCTATCTATATAATATACATAGGGGCTTCTATTCTCTACAATACACACAGGGACTGCTATTCTCTATAATATACACAGGGACTGCTATTCTCTATAATACACACAGGGACTGCGATTCTTTATAATACACTCAGGGACAGCTATTCACTATAATATACACAGGGGCTGCTATTCTCTTTAATACACAGAGGGACTGCTATCCTCTACTATACACACAGGGGCTTCTATTCCCTATAATATACACAGGGGATGCTATTCTTTATAATATACATAGCGGCTGCTATTCTCTATAATATACACAGGGGCTGCAATTCTCTATAATATACACAGGGGATGCTATTCTTTATAATATACATGGCGGCTGCTATTCTCTATAATACACACAGGGGCTTCTATCTTCTATAATATACACAGCGGTTGCTATTCTCTATAATATACACAGGGGCTTCTATCTTCTATAATATACACAGCGGCTGCTATTCTCTATAATATACACAGGGGCTGCTATTCTCTGTAATATACAAAGGGGCTGCTTTTCTCAGTAATATACACAGGGGCTGATATTCTCTATAATATACACAGGGACTGCTATTCTCTATAATATACACAGGGACTGCTATTCTCTATAACATACACAGGGACTGCTATTCTCTATAATATACACAGGGACTGCTATTCTCTATAACTTACACAGGGACTGCTATTCTCTATTATATACACAGGGGCTGCTATTCTCTATAATATACACAGGAGCTACTATTCTCTATAATATTAACAGGGACTGCTATTCTCTATCATATACACAGGGGCTGCTAGACTCTGTAGTATATAGAGGGACTGCTATTCTCTATAATATACACAGGGACTGCTATTCTCTATAAAATTCACAAGGACGGCCAATCTCTATAATATGCTCAGGGACTGCAATTATCTATAATTTACGCAGGGGCTGCTATTCTCTGTTATATATACAGGGATTGTGATTCTCTATAATGTACAAAAGGAGTGCTATTCTCTATAATATACACAGGGACAACTATTCACTCTAATATACACAGGGACTGCTATTGTCTGTAATACACACTGGGGCTGCTATTCTCTATAATATACACAGGGATGGCTATTCAATATAATACGCACAGGGATGACTATTCCCTATAATATACACAGGGATGGCTATTCTCTATAATACACACAGGGATGGCTATTCTCTATAATATACACAGGGACTGCTATTCTCTATAATATACACAGGGGCTGCTATTCTCTACAATGTACACCGGAGCTGCAATTCTCTATAATAATAACAGGGGCTGCTATTCGCTATAATTTACACAGGAGCTGCTATTCCTTGTAATACACACAGGGACTGCAATTCTGTACAATTTGCAATTAAACCTCTTTCATATTACCAATGTTATTAGTAATATAATCATAATGTTCGTCTCCTGCTCCGTAGGTGTCACAATTCTCTACCTGTCTGTTTACATCTCAAAGCTGGCACACATCACAATACCCAGACCCGCTGACTTTAATCCAATCAAGACACACACACAGACTAAATGTCTAGGTTAAAAGAAAACTATTATATACATTAATAGCTTCATGACACTAATATACACAGGGGCTTCTATACTCTCTAACATACACAGGGACTGCTATCTATAAAATATACATAGGGGCTTCTATTCTCTATAATACACACAGGGACTGCTATTCACTTTAATATACACAAGGGATGATATTCTCTATAATACACACAGGGACAGCTATTCTGTATAATATACACAGGGACTGCTATTCTCTATAATACACACAGGGATTGCTATTCTTTATAGTACACTCAGGGACAGCTATTCTCTATAATTTACACAGGGGCTGCTATTCTCTATAATACACACAGGGGCTGCTATTCTCTATAATATACACAGGGGCTGCTATTCTTTATAATATACACAGCGGCTGCTATTCTCTATAATATACACAGGGGCTGCTATTCCCTATAATATACATAGGGGCTTCCATTCTCTATAATACACACAGGGGCTGCTATTCTTTATAAAACACACAGGGACAGCTAATCTCTATAATATGCTCAGGGACTGCAATTATCTATAATTTACGCAGGGGCTGCTATTCTCTGTTATATATAAAGGGACTGTGATTCTCTATAATGTACAAAGGGAGTGCTATTCTCTATAATATACACAGGGGCTGCTATTCTCTATAATATACACAGGGACTGCTATTCTCTATAATATACACAGGGACTGCTATTCTCTATAATATAAACAAGGACTGCTATTCTCTATAATATACACAGGGTCTGCTATTCTCTATAATACACACAGGGACTGCTATTCTCTATAATATACACAGGGATGGCTATTCTCTATAATACGCACAGGGATGGCTATTCTCTATAACATACACAGGGACTGCTATTCTCTATAATATACACAGGGACAGCTATTCTCTACAATGTACACCGGAGCTGCTATTCTCTATAATAATAACAGGGGCTGCTATTCGCTATAATTTACACAGGAGCTGCTATTCCTTGTAATACACACAGGGACTGCAATTCTGTACAATTTGCAATAAAACCTCTTTCATAGTACCAATGTTATTAGTAATATAATCATAATGTTCGTCTCCTGCTCCGTAGGTGTCACAATTCTCTACCTGTCTGTTTACATCTCAAAGCTGGCACACATCACAATACCCAGACCCGCTGACTTTAATCCAATCAAGACACACACACAGATTAAATGTCTAGGTTAAAAGAATAATATTATATACATTAATAGCTTCATGACACTAATATACACAGGGGCTTCTATACTCTCTAACATACACAGGGACTGCTATCTTTAAAATATACAGAGGGGCTTCTATTCTCTATAATACACATAGGGACTGCTATTCTCTATAATATACACAGGGACTGCTATTCTCTATAATACACACAGGGACTGCTATTCTTTATAATACACTCAGGGACAGCTATTCTCTATAATTTACACAGGGGCTGCTATTCTCTATAATACACACAGGGGCTGCTATTCTCTATAATATACACAGGGACTGCTATTCTTTATAATATACACAGCGGCTGCTATTCTCTATAATATACACAGGGACTGCTATTCTCTATAATATAAACAGGGGCTGCTATTCTCTATAATACACACAGGGACTGCTATTCTCTATAATATACACAGGGGCTGCTATTCTCTTTAATACACAGAGGGACTGCTATCCTCTATTATACACACAGGGGCTTCTATTCCCTATAATATACACAGGGGATGCTATTCTTTATCATATACATAGCGGCTGCTATTCTCTATAACATACACAGGGGCTGCAATTCTCTATAATATACACAGGGGATGCTATTCTTTATAATACACACAGGGGCTTCTATCTTCTATAATATACACAGCGGCTGCTATTCTCTACAATATACAAAGGGGCTGCTATTCTCTGTAATATACAAAGGGGCTGCTTTTCTCTGTAATATACACAGGGGCTGACATTCTCTATAATATACACAGGGAATGCTATTCCCTATAATATACACAGGGACTGCTATTCTCTATAATATACAGAGGGACTGCTATTCTCCATGATTTGCACAGGGACTCCTATTCTCTATAATATACACAGGGACTGCTATTCTCTATAATATACACAGGGACTGCTATTCTCTATAACATACACAGGGACTGCTATTCTCTATTATATACACAGGGGCTACTATTCTCTATAATATACACAGGAGCTACTATTCTCTATAATATTAACAGGGACTGCTATTCTCTATCATATACACAGGGGCTGCTAGACTCTGTAGTATATAGAGGGACTGCTATTCTCTATAATATACACAGGGACTTCTATTCTCTATAAAATACACAAGGACGGCCAATCTCTATAATATGCTCAGGGACTGCAATTATCTATAATTTACGCAGGGGCTGCTATTGTCTGTTATATATAAAGGGACTGTGATTCTCTATAATGTACAAAGGGAGTGCTATTCTCTATAATATACACAGGGGCTGCTATTCTCTATAATATACACAGGGACTGCTATTCTCTATAATATACACAGGGACTGCTATTCTCTATAATATAAACAAGGACTGCTATTCTCTATAATATACACAGGGTCTGCTATTCTCTATAATACACACAGGGACTGCTATTCTCTATAATATACACAGGGATGGCTATTCTCTATAATACGCACAGGGATGGCTATTCTCTATAACATACACAGGGACTGCTATTCTCTATAATATACACAGGGACAGCTATTCTCTACAATGTACACCGGAGCTGCTATTCTCTATAATAATAACAGGGGCTGCTATTCGCTATAATTTACACAGGAGCTGCTATTCCTTGTAATACACACAGGGACTGCAATTCTGTACAATTTGCAATAAAACCTCTTTCATAGTACCAATGTTATTAGTAATATAATCATAATGTTCGTCTCCTGCTCCGTAGGTGTCACAATTCTCTACCTGTCTGTTTACATCTCAAAGCTGGCACACATCACAATACCCAGACCCGCTGACTTTAATCCAATCAAGACACACACACAGACTAAATGTCTAGGTTAAAAGAAAAATTTTATATACATTAATAGCTTCATGACACTAATATACACAGGGGCTTCTATACTCTCTAACATACACAGGGACTGCTATCTATATAATATACATAGGGGCTTCTATTCTCTACAATACACACAGGGACTGCTATTCTCTATAATATACACAGGGACTGCTATTCTCTATAATACACACAGGGACTGCGATTCTTTATAATACACTCAGGGACAGCTATTCACTATAATATACACAGGGGCTGCTATTCTCTTTAATACACAGAGGGACTGCTATCCTCTACTATACACACAGGGGCTTCTATTCCCTATAATATACACAGGGGATGCTATTCTTTATAATATACATAGCGGCTGCTATTCTCTATAATATACACAGGGGCTGCAATTCTCTATAATATACACAGGGGATGCTATTCTTTATAATATACATGGCGGCTGCTATTCTCTATAATACACACAGGGGCTTCTATCTTCTATAATATACACAGCGGTTGCTATTCTCTATAATATACACAGGGGCTTCTATCTTCTATAATATACACAGCGGCTGCTATTCTCTATAATATACACAGGGGCTGCTATTCTCTGTAATATACAAAGGGGCTGCTTTTCTCAGTAATATACACAGGGGCTGATATTCTCTATAATATACACAGGGACTGCTATTCTCTATAATATACACAGGGACTGCTATTCTCTATAACATACACAGGGACTGCTATTCTCTATAATATACACAGGGACTGCTATTCTCTATAACTTACACAAGGACTGCTATTCTCTATTATATACACAGGGGCTGCTATTCTCTATAATATACACAGGAGCTACTATTCTCTATAATATTAACAGGGACTGCTATTCTCTATCATATACACAGGGGCTGCTAGACTCTGTAGTATATAGAGGGACTGCTATTCTCTATAATATACACAGGGACTGCTATTCTCTATAAAATTCACAAGGACGGCCAATCTCTATAATATGCTCAGGGACTGCAATTATCTATAATTTACGCAGGGGCTGCTATTCTCTGTTATATATACAGGGATTGTGATTCTCTATAATGTACAAAAGGAGTGCTATTCTCTATAATATACACAGGGACAACTATTCACTCTAATATACACAGGGACTGCTATTGTCTGTAATACACACTGGGGCTGCTATTCTCTATAATATACACAGGGATGGCTATTCAATATAATACGCACAGGGATGACTATTCCCTATAATATACACAGGGATGGCTATTCTCTATAATACACACAGGGATGGCTATTCTCTATAATATACACAGGGACTGCTATTCTCTATAATATACACAGGGGCTGCTATTCTCTACAATGTACACCGGAGCTGCAATTCTCTATAATAATAACAGGGGCTGCTATTCGCTATAATTTACACAGGAGCTGCTATTCCTTGTAATACACACAGGGACTGCAATTCTGTACAATTTGCAATTAAACCTCTTTCATATTACCAATGTTATTAGTAATATAATCATAATGTTCGTCTCCTGCTCCGTAGGTGTCACAATTCTCTACCTGTCTGTTTACATCTCAAAGCTGGCACACATCACAATACCCAGACCCGCTGACTTTAATCCAATCAAGACACACACACAGACTAAATGTCTAGGTTAAAAGAAAACTATTATATACATTAATAGCTTCATGACACTAATATACACAGGGGCTTCTATACTCTCTAACATACACAGGGACTGCTATCTATAAAATATACATAGGGGCTTCTATTCTCTATAATACACACAGGGACTGCTATTCACTTTAATATACACAAGGGATGATATTCTCTATAATACACACAGGGACAGCTATTCTGTATAATATACACAGGGACTGCTATTCTCTATAATACACACAGGGATTGCTATTCTTTATAGTACACTCAGGGACAGCTATTCTCTATAATTTACACAGGGGCTGCTATTCTCTATAATACACACAGGGGCTGCTATTCTCTATAATATACACAGGGGCTGCTATTCTTTATAATATACACAGCGGCTGCTATTCTCTATAATATACACAGGGGCTGCTATTCCCTATAATATACATAGGGGCTTCCATTCTCTATAATACACACAGGGGCTGCTATTCTTTATAAAACACACAGGGACAGCTAATCTCTATAATATGCTCAGGGACTGCAATTATCTATAATTTACGCAGGGGCTGCTATTCTCTGTTATATATACTGGGACTGTGATTCTCTATAATGTACTCGGGGACTGCTATTCTCTATAATATACACAGGGACAGCTATTCACTCTAATATACACTGGGGCTGCTATTCTCTATAATATACACAGGGACAGCTATTCTCTCTAATATGCACAGGGGCTGCTCTTCTCTATAATGTACACGGGGCCTTCTATTCTCTATAAAATACACAGGGGCTGCTATTCTCTATAATATACACTGGGGCTGCTATTCTCTATAATATACACAGGGGCTGCTATTCTCTATAATATACACAGGGACTGCTATTCTACGCAATTTACACAGGGCCTGCTATTCTCCAGAATATACACCGGAGCTGCTGTTCTCTATAATAATAACAGGGGCTGCTATTCGCTATAATATACACAGGAGCTGCTATTCCTTGTAATACACACAGGGGCTGCTATTCTGTACAATTTGCAATAAAACCTCTTTCATAGTACCAATGTTATTAGTAATATAATCAAACTGTTTGTCTTCTGCTCCCTAGGTGCCACAAATCTCTACCTGTCTGTTTACGTCTGAAAGCTGGTACACATCACAATACCCAGACCCGCTGGCTTTAATCCAATCAAGACACACACACAGACTAAATGTCTAGGTTAAAAGAAAAATATTACATATATTAATAGCGTCATGACACTAATATACACAGGGGCTTTTATACTCTCTAACATACACAGGGACTGCTATTCTTTAAAACATACATGGGGCTTCTATTCTCTATAATACACACAGGGACTGCTATTCTTTATAATACACACAGGGACAGCTATTCTCCATAATATACAAAGGGACTGCTATTCTCTAGAATATACACAGGGGCTGCTATTCTCTATAATATATACAGGGGCGGCTATTCTCTAGAATATACAAAGGAGCTGCTAATCTCTACAATATACACAGGAGCTGCTATTCTCTTTAAGATGTACAGGGGCTGCTATTCTCTATAATATACAAAGGGACTGCTATTCTCCTTAATATATACAGGGGCTGCTATTCTCTATAATATTCACAGGAGCTGCTAATCTCTACAACATACACAGGGACTGCTATTCTCTATAATATACACAGGGACTGCTATTGTCTTTAATATACACAGGGGCTGGTATTCTCTATAATTCACAAAGGGGCTGCTATTCTCTATAATATACACAGGGGCTGATATTCTCTATAATATACACAGATGCTGCTATTCTCTATAATTTACACAGGGACTGCTATTCTCTATAATATATACAGGTGCTGCTATTCTCTATAATATACATAGGAGCTGCAAATCTCTACACTGTACACAGGAGCTGCTATTCTCTTTAAAATGCACAGGGACTGCTATTCTCTATAATATAGACAGGGGCTGCTATTCTCTTTAATATACGCAGGGGCTGGTATTCTCTATAATTCACACAGGGCCTGCTATTCTCTATAATTTACACAGGGGCTGATATTCTCTATATTATACACAGGGACTGCTATTCGCTATAATATACACAGATGCTACTATTCTTTATAACATACACAGGGACTGCTATTCTCTATAATATACTCGGGGACAGCTATTCTCTATAATATACACAAGTGCTACTATTCTACATAATTTACACAGGGACTGCTATTTTGTATAATATACACAGGAGCTGCTATTCTCTATAATACACACAGGGACTGCTATTCTTTATAATACACACACGGACTGCTATTCTCCATAATATACACAGGGACTGCTATTCTCTATAATATACACAGGAGCTGCTAATCTCGATAATAATAACAGGGGCTGCTATTCTCTATAATATACACAGGAGCTGCTATTCTCTATAATATACACAGGGACTGCTATTCTCTATAATAGACACAGGGGGTGCTATTCTCTACAATATACACAGGGACTGCTAATGTCTCTAATACACAAAGGGGCTGCTATTCTCTATAATATACACAGGGGCTGCTATTCTCTATAATATACACAGGGACTGCTATTCTCTAAAATATACACAGGGACTGCTATTCTCTATAATATAAACAGGGACTGCTATTCTCTATAATATACACAGGGTCTGCTATTCTCTATAATACACACAGGGACTGCTATTCTCTATAATATACACAGGGGCTGCTAGACTCTGTAGTATATACAGGGACTGCTATTCTCTATAATATACACAGGGACTGCTATTCTCTATAAAATATACAAGGACGGCCAATCTCTATAATATGCTCAGGGACTGCAATTATCTATAATTTACGCAGGGGCTGCTATTCTCTGTTATATATAAAGGGATTGTGATTCTCTATAATGTACAAAGGGAGTGCTATTCTCTATAATATACACAGGGACAACTATTCACTCTAATATACACAGGGACTGCTATTGTCTATAATGTACACAGGGGCTGCTATTCTCTATAATATACACAGGGATGGCTATTCTCCATAATACGCAAAGGGATGGCTATTCTCTATAATATACACAGGGATGGCTATTCTCTATAATATGCACAGGGGCTGCTATTCTCTATAATATACACAGGGACTGCTATTCTCTATATTATACACAGGGATGGCTATTCTCTATAATACGCACAGGGATGGCTATTCTCTATAATATACACAGGTGCTGCTATTCTCTATAATACGCGCAGGGATGGCTATTCTCTATAACATACACAGGGGCTGCTATTCTCTATAATATACACAGGGACAGCTATTCTCTACAATGTACACCGGAGCTGCTATTCTCTATAATAATAACAGGGGCTGCTATTCGCTATAATTTACACAGGAGCTGCTATTCCTTGTAATACACACAGGGACTGCTATTCTGTACAATTTGCAATAAAACCTCTTTCATAGTACCAATGTTATTAGTAATATAATCATAAAGTTCGTCTCCTGCTCCGTAGGTGTCACAATTCTCTACCTGTCTGTTTACATCTCAAAGCTGGCACACATCACAATACCCAGACCCGCTGACTTTAATCCAATCAAGACACACACACAAACTAAATGTCTAGGTTAAAAGAAAAATTTTATATACATTAATAGCTTCATGACACTAATATACACAGGGGCTTCTATACTCTCTAACATACACAGGGACTGCTATCTATAAAATATACATAGGGGCTTCTATTCTCTACAATACACACAGGGACTGCTATTCTCTATAATATACACAGGGACTGCTATTCTCTATAATACACACAGGGACTGCTATTCTTTATAATACACTCAGGGACAGCTATTCACTATAATATACACAGGGGCTGCTATTCTCTTTAATACACAGAGGGACTGCTATCCTCTACTATACACACAGGGGCTTCTATTCCCTATAATATACACAGGGGATGCTATTCTTTATAATATACATAGCGGCTGCTATTCTCTATAATATACACAGGGGCTGCAATTCTCTATAATATACACAGGGGATGCTATTCTTTATAATATACATGGCGGCTGCTATTCTCTATAATACACACAGGGGCTTCTATCTTCAATAATATACACAGCGGTTGCTATTCTCTATAATATACACAGGGGCTTCTATCTTCTATAATATACACAGCGGCTGCTATTCTCTATAATATACACAGGGGCTGCTATTCTCTGTAATATACAAAGGGGCTGCTTTTCTCTGTAATATACACAGGGGCTGATATTCTCTATAATATAGACAGGGACTGCTATTCTCTATAATATACACAGGGACTGCTATTCTCTATAACATACACAGGGACTGCTATTCTCTATAATATTAACAGGGACTGCTATTCTCTATCATATACACAGGGGCTGCTAGACTCTGTAGTATATAGAGGGACTGCTATTCTCAATAATATACACAGGGACTGCTATTCTCTATAAAATACACAAGGACGGCCAATCTCTATAATATGCTCAGGGACTGCAATTATCTATAATTTACGCAGGGGCTTCTATTCTCTGTTATATATACAGGGATTGTGATTCTCTATAATGTACAAAAGGAGTGCTATTCTCTATAATATACACAGGGACAACTATTCACTCTAATTTACACAGGTACTGCTATTGTCTATAATACACACTGGGGCTGCTATTCTCTATAATATACACAGGGATGGCTATTCAATATAATACGCACAGGGATGACTATTCCCTATAATATACACAGGGATGGCTATTCTCTATAATACACACAGGGATGGCTATTCTCTATAATATACACAGGGACTGCTATTCTCTATAATATACACAGGGGCTGCTATTCTCTACAATGTACACCGGAGCTGCAATTCTCCATAATAATAACAGGGGCTGCTATTATCTATAATTTACACAGGAGCTGCTATTCCTTGTAATACACACAGGGACTGCTATTCTGTACAATTTGCAATAAAACCTCTTTCATAGTACCAATGTTATTAGTAATATAATCATAATGTTCGTCTCCTGCTCCGTAGGTTTCACAATTCTCTACCTGTCTGTTTACATCTCAAAGCTGGCACACATCACAATACCCAGACCCGCTGACTTTAATCCAATCAAGACACACACACAGACTAAATGTCTAGGTTAAAAGAAAACTATTATATACATTAATAGCTTCATGACACTAATATACACAGGGGCTTCTATACTCTCTAACATACACAGGGACGGCTATCTTTAAAATATACAGAGGGGCTTCTATTCTCTATAATACACACAGGGGCTGCTATTCTTTACAATATACACAGGGACTGCTATTCACTTTAATATACACAGGGGCTGCTATTCTCTATAATATACACAGGGATGGCTATTCTCTATAATATACACAGGGACTGCTATTCTTTATAATCCACTCAGGGACAGCTATTCTCTATAATTTACACAGGGGCTGCTATTCTCTATAATACACACAGGGGCTGCTATTCTCTATAATATACACAGGGGCTGCTATTCTTTATAATATACACAGCGGCTGCTATTCTCTATAATATACACAGGGGCTGCTATTCCCTATAATATACATAGGGGTTTCTATTCTCTATAATACACACAGGGGCTGCTCTATAATATTAACAAGGACTGCTATACACTATAATATACACAGGGGCTGCTAGACTCTGTAGTATATACAGGGACTTCTAATCTCTATAATGTACACAGGGACTGCTATTCTCTATAATAAACACAGGGACGGCCAATCTCTATAATATGCGCAGGGAGTGCAATTTTCTATAATATACGCTGGGGGTGCTATTCTCTGTTATATATACAGGGACTGTGATTCTCCATAATGTACACAGGGACTGCTATTCTCTATAATATACACAGGGACAACTATTCACTCTAATATACACAGGGGATGCTATTGTCTATAATATACACAGGAATGGCTATTCTCTATAATATACACTGGGGCTGCTATTCTCTATAATATTCACAGGGATGGCTATTCTCTATAATATACACTGGGCCTGCTATTCTCTATATTATACACAGGGGCTGCTATTCTCTATAATAGTAACAGGGACTGCTATTCTCTATAATATACACAGGGATTGCTATTTTCTATAATATACACAGGGATGGCTATTCTCTATAATATACTCGGGGGCTGCTATTCTCTATAATATACACAGATGCTGCTATTCTCCATAATTTACACAGGGACTGCTATTCTCTATAATATACACAGGGGCTGCTATTCTCTATAATATACACAGATGCTGCTATTCTCCATAATTTACAAAGGGACTGCTATTCTCTATAATATACTCAGGGACTGCTATTTTCTATAATATACACAGGAGCTGCTATTCTCGATAATAATAACAGGGGCTGCTATTCTCTATAATATACACATGAGCTGCTATTCTCTATAATACACACAGGGACTGCTATCCTCTATAATATACACAGGGGCTTCTATTCCCTATAATATATACCGCGGATGCTATTCTTTATAATATACATAGGGGCTGCTATTCTCTGTAATATACAGAGGGGCTGCTGTTCCCTATAATATACGCAGGGAATGCTATTCTCCATGATTTGCACAGGGACTGCTATTCTCTATAATATACACAGGAATGGCTATTCTCTATAATATACACAGGCGCTGCTATTCTCTATATTATACACAGGGGCTGCTATTCTCTATAATAATAACAGGGACTGCTATTCTCTATAATATACACAGGGATTGCTATTTTCTATAATATACACGGGGGCTGCTATTCTCTATAATATACACAGATGCTGCTATTCTCTATAAAATATACAGCGTCGGCTATTCTCTACAATATACAAAGGAGCTGCTAATCTCTACAATATACACAGGAGCTGCTATTCTCTTTAAGATGTACAGGGGCTGCTATTCTCTATAATATACACAGGGACTGCTATTCTCTTTAATATATACAGGGGCTGCTATTCTCTATAATATTCACAGGAGCTGCTAATCTCTACAACAGACACAGGGACTGCTATTCTCTATAATATACACAGGGACTGCTATTGTCTTTAATATACACAGGGGCTGGTATTCTCTATAATTCACAAAGGGGCTGCTATTCTCTATAATTTACACAGGGGCTGATATTCTCTATAATATACACAGGTGCTGCTATTCTCGATAATATACATAACGGCTGCTATTCTCTATAATATACACAGGTGCTGCTATTCTCTGTAATATACACAGATGCTGCTTTTCTCCATAATTTACACAGGGACTGCTATTCTCTATAATATACACAGGAGCTGCTATTCTCTATAATAATAACAGGGACTGCTATTCTCTATAATATACACAGGGATTGCTATTCTCTATAATATACACAGGGATTGCTATTTTCTATAATATACACAGGGATGGCTATTCTCTAAAATATACACGGGGGCTGCTATTCTCTATAATATACACAGGGACTCCTATTTTCTATAATATACACAGGGATGGCTATTCTCTATAATATACACGGGGGCTGCTATTCTATATAATATACACAGATGCTGCTATTCTCCATAATTTACACAGGGACTGCTATTCTCTATAACATACACAAGGGCTGCTATTCTCTATAATATACACAGGAGCTGCTATTCTCTATAATATACACAGGGGCTGCTATTCTCTATAATATACACAGATGCTGCTATTCTCCATAATTTACAAAGCGACTGCTATTCTCTATAATATACTCAGGGACTGCTATTTTCTATAATATACACAGGTGCTGCTATTCTCGATAATATACATAACGGCTGCTATTCTCTATAACATACACAGGTGCTGCTATTCTCTGTAATATACACAGATGCTGCTATTCTCCATAATTTACACAGGGACTGCTATTCTCTATAATATACACAGGAGGTGCTATTCTCTATAATAATAACAGGGACTGCTATTCTCTATAATATACAAAGGGATTGTTATTCTCTATAATATACACTGGGATTGCTATTTTCTATAATATACACAGGGATGGCTATTCTCTATAATATACACGGGGGCTGCTATTCTCTATAATATACACAGATGCTGCTATTCTCCATAATTTACACAGGGACTGCTATTCTCTATAATATACACAGGGGCTGCTATTCTCTATAATATACACAGGAGCTGCTATTCTCTATAATATACACAGGGGCTGCTATTCTCTATAATATACACAGATGCTGCTATTCTCCATAATTTACAAAGGGACTGCTATTCTCTATAATATACTCAGGGACAGCTATTTTCTATAATATACACTGGAGCTGCTATTCTCGATAATAATAACAGGGGCTGCTATTCTCTATAATATACACAGATGCTGCTATTCTCCATAATTTACAAAGGGACTGCTATTCTCTATAATATACTCAGGGACAGCTATTTTCTATAATATACACTGGAGCTGCTATTCTCGATAATAATAACAGGGGCTGCTATTCTCTATAATATACACAGGGAGTGCTATCCTCTATAATACACACAGGGGCTTCTATTCCCTATTATATATACCGTGGATGCTATTCTTTATAGTATACATAGGGGCTGCTATTCTCTGTAATATACAGAGGGGCTGCTGTTCCCTATAATATACACAGGGAATGCTATTCTCCATGATTTGCACAGGGACTGCTATTCTCTATAATATACACAGGAGCTACGATTCTCTATAATATTAACAGGGACTGCTATTCTCTATAATATACACAGGGACTGCTATTCTCTAGAAAATACACAGGGGCTGCTATTCTCTATAATATATACAGGGTCAGCTATTCTCTAGAATATACAAAGGAGCTGCTAATCTCTACAATATACACAGGAGCTGCTAATCTCTACAACATACACAGGGACTGCTATTCTCTATAATATACACAGGGACTGCTATTGTCTTTAATATACACAGGGGCTGGTATTCTCTATAATTCACAAAGGGGCTGCTATTCTCTATAATTTACACAGGGGCTGATATTCTCTATAATATACACCGGTGCTGCTATTGTCGATAATATACATAACGGCTGCTATTCTCTATAATATACAAAGGTGCTGCTATTCTCTGTAATATACACAGATGCTGCTATTCTTCATAATTTACACAGGGACTGCTATTCTCTATAATATACACAGGAGCTGCTATTCTCTATAATAACAACAGGGACTGCTATTCTCTATAACATACATAGGGACTGCTATTCTGTATAATATAAACAGGGTCTGCTATTCTCTATAATATACACAGGGATGGCTGTTCTCTATAATATACACAGGGATGGCTATTCTCTACAATATACACAGGGGCTGCTATTCTCTATAATATACACAGGGATGGCTATTCTCTATAATATACAAAGGGACTGCTATTCTCTATAATATACACCGGGGCTGCTATTCTCTATAATATACACAGTGACTGCTATTCTCTATAATATACACAGAGGCTGCTATTCTCTATAATATAAACAGGGATGGCTATTCTCTATAATATACACAGGGACTGCTATTCTCTGTAATATACTCAGAGGCTGCTATTCTCTATAATATACACAGGGATGGCTATTCCCTATAATATACTCAGGGACTGCTATTCTCTATAATATAAATAGGGATGGCTATTCTCTATAAAATACACAGGGGCTGCAATTCTCTATAATATACACAGGGATGGCTATTCTCTATAATATAAACAGGGAATGCTATTCTCTATAATATACACAGGGATGGCTATTCTCTATAATATACACAGGGGCTGCTAATCTCTATAATATACACAGGGATGGCTATTCTCTATAATATACACAGGGACTGCTATTCTCTGTAATATACAAATGGGCTGCTATTTCCTATAATATACATAGCAGCTGCTATTCTCTATAATATACACAGGGATGCTATTCTCCATGATTTGCACAGGGACTGATATTCTCTATAATATACACAGGCGCTGCTATTCTCTGCAATTAACACAGGGTCTGCTAGTCTCTACAATATACACCGGAGCTGCTATTTTCTCTAATAATAACAGGGACTGCTATTCTCTATAATATACACAGGGACGGCCAATCTCTATAATATGCTCTGGGACTGCAATTATCAATATTTACGCAGGTGCTGCTATTCTCTGTTATATATACAAGGACTGTGATTCTCTATAATGTACACAGGGACTGCTATTCTCTATAATATACACAGGGACATCTATTCACTCTAATATACACAGGGGCTGCTATTGTCTATAATCTACACAGGGGCTGCTATTCTCTATGATATACACAGGGATGGCTAATCTCTATAATATACACAGGGGCTGCTATTCTCTATAATATACACAGGGATAGCTATTCTCTATAATATACACAGTGACTGCTATTCTCTATAATATACACAGGGGCTGCTATTCTCTATAATATACACCGGAGCTGCTATTCTCTATAATAATAACAGGGGCTGCTATTCGCTATAATTTACAAAGGGTCTGCTATTCTCTACAATGTACACCGGAGCTGTTATTCTCTATAATAATAACAGGGGCTGCTATTATCTATAATTTACACAAGAGCTGCTATTCCTTTTAATACACACAGGGGCTGCTATTCTGTACAATTTGCAATAAAACCTCTTTCATAGTACCAATGTTATTAGTAATATAATCATAATGTTTGTCTCCTGCTTCCTAGGTGCCACAATTCTCTACCTGTCTGTTTACTTCTCAAAGCTGGTACACATCACAATACCCAGACCCGCTGACTTTAATCCAATGAAGACACACACACAGACTAAATGTCTAGGTTATAAGAAAAATATTATATACATTAATAGCTTCATGACACTAATATACACAGGGGCTTCTATACTCTCTAACATACAGAGGGACTGCTAACTTTAAAATATACATAGGGGCTTCTATTCTCTATAATACACACAGGGACTGTTATTCTCTATAATATACACAGCGGCTGCTATTCACTATAATACACACAGGGGTTGCTACTCTCTTTAATACACAAAGGGACTGCTATCCTCTATAATACACACAGGGGCTTCTATTCTCTATAACATACACAGGGGATGCTATTCTTTATAGTATACATAGCGGCTGCTATTCTATATAATATACACAGGGACTGCTATTCTCTGTAATATACAAACGGGCTGCTATTCCCTATAATATACATAGCAGCTGCTATTCTCTATAATATACACAGGGATGCTATTCTCCATGATTTGCACAGGGACTGCTATTCTCTATAATATACACAGGAGCTACTATTCTCTATAATATTAACAAGGACTGCTATTCTCTATAATGTACACAGGGACTGCTATTCTCTATAATAAACACAGGGATGGCCAATCTCTATAATATGCTCAGGGAGTGCAATTATCTATAATTTACGCAGGGGCTGCTATTCTCTGTTATATATACAGGGACTGTGATTCTCCATAATGTGCACAGGGACTGCTATTCTCTATAATATACACAGGGGCTGCTAGTCACTGTAGTATATACAGGGACTGCTATTCTCTATAATGTACACAGGGACTGCAATTCTCTATAATATACACAGGGACTGCTATTCTCTATAATATACACAGGGACTGCAATTCTCTATAATATACACAGGGACGGCCAATCTCTATAATATGCTCTGGGACTGCAATTATCTATAATTTACGCAGGTGCTGCTATTCTCTGTTATATATACAAGGACTGTGAATCTCTATAATGTACACAGGGACTGCTATTCTCTATAATATACACAGGGACAACTATTCACTCTAATATACACAGGGGCTGCTATTGTCTATAATATACACTGGGGCTGCTATTCTCTATAATATACACAGGAATGGCTATTCTCTATAATATACACTGGGGCTGCTATTCTCTATAATATACAGAGGGATGGCTATTCTCTGTAATATACACTGGGGCTGCTATTCTCTATATTATACACAGGGGCTGCTATTCTCTATAACATACACAGGCGCTGCTATTCTCTATAATATACACAGGGACTGCTATTCTACGCAATTAACACAGGGTCTGCTATTCTCTACAATGTACACCGGAGCTGCTATTCTCTATAATAATAACAGGGGCTGCTATTCGCTATAATTTACACAGGAGCTGCTATTCCTTGTAATACATACAGGGGCTGCTATTCTCTATAATAATAACAGGGGCTGCTATTCGCTATAATTTACACAGGAGCTGCTATTCCTTGTAATACACACAGGGGCTGCTATTCTGTACAATTTGCAATAAAACCTCTTTCATAGTACCAATGTTATTAGTAATATAATCATAATTTTTGTCTCCTGCTTCCTAGGTGCCACAATTCTCTACCTGTCTGTTTACTTCTCAAAGCTGGTACACATCACAATACCCAGACCCGCTGACTTTAATCCAATCAAGACACACACACAGACTAAATGTCTAGGTTAAAAGAAAAATTTTATATACATTAATAGCTTCATGACACTAATATACACAGGGGCTTCTATACTCTCTAACATACAGAGGGACTGCTAACTTTAAAATATACATAGGGGCTTCTATTCTCTATAATACACACAGGGACTGTTATTCTCTATAATATACACAGGGGATGCTATTCTCTATAATATACACAGCGGCTGCTATCCTCTATAATACACACAGGGGCTTCTATTCTCTATAACATACACAGGGGATGCTATTCTTTATAGTATACATAGCGGCTGCTATTCTCTATAATATACACAGGGACTGCTATTCTCTGTAATATACAAACGGGCTGTTATTCCCTATAATATACATAGCAGCTGCTATTCTCTACAATATACACAGGGATGCTATTCTCCATGATTTGCACAGGGACTGCTATTCTCTATAATATACACAGGAGCTACTATTCTCTATAATATTAACAAGGACTGCTATTCTCTATAATGTACACAGGTACTGCTATTCTCTATAATAAACACAGGGATGGCCAATCTCTATAATATGCTCAGGGAGTGCATTTATCTATAATTTACGCAGGGCTGCTATTCTCTGTTATATATACAGGGACTGTGATTCTCCATAATGTGCACAGGGACTGCTATTCTCTATAATATACACAGGGGCTGCTAGTCACTGTAGTATATACAGGGACTGCTATTCTCTATAATATACACAGGGATGGCTATTCTCTATAATATACACAGGCGCTGCTATTCTCCGCAATTAACACCGGGTCTGCTATTCTCTACAATATACACCGGAGCTGCTATTCTCTATAATGTACACAGGGACTGCTATTCTCTATAATATACACAGGGACGGCCAATCTCTATAATATGCTCTGGGACTGCAATTATCTATATTTTACGCAGGTGCTGCTATTCTCTGTTATATATACAAGGACTGTGATTCTCTATAATGTACACAGGGACTGCTATTCTCTATAATATACACAGGGACATCTATTCACTCTAATATACACAGGGGCTGCTATTGTCTATAATATACACAGGGGCTGCTATTCTCTATAATATACACAGGGATGGCTATTCTCTATAATATACACAGGGACTGCTATTCTCTATAATATACACAGGGATGGCTATTCTCTATAATATACACAGGCGCTGCTATTCTCTGCAATTAACACAGGGTCTGCTAGTCTCTACAATATACACCGGAGCTGCTATTTTCTCTAATAATAACAGGGACTGCTATTCTCAATAATATACAAAGGGACGGCCAATCTCTATAATATGCTCTGGGACTGCAATTATCAATACTTACGCAGGTGCTGCTATTCTCTGTTATATATACAAGGACTGTGATTCTCTATAATGTACACAGGGACTGCTATTCTCGATAATATACAAAGGGACATCTATTCACTCTAATATACACAGGGGCTGCTATTGTCTATAATATACACAGGGGCTGCTATTCTCTATAATATACACAGGGATGGCTAATCTCTATAATATACACAGGGACTGCTATTCTCTATAATATACACAGGGATAGCTATTCTCTGTAATATACACAGGGACTGCTATTCTCTATAATATACACCGAAGCTGCTATTCTCTATAATAATAACAGGGGCTGCTATTCGCTATAATTTACAAAGGGTCTGCTATTCTCTACAATGTACACCGGAGCTGCTATTCTCTATAATAATAACAGGGGCTGCTATTATCTATAATTTACACAAGAGCTGCTATTCCTTTTAATACAAACAGGGGCTGCTATTCTGTACAATTTGCAATAAAACCTCTTTCATAGTACCAATGTTATTAGTAATATAATCATAATGTTTGTCTCCTACTCCCTAGGTGCCACAATTCTCTACCTGTCTGTTTACATCTCAAAGCTGGTACACATCACAATACCCAGACCCGCTGGCTTTAATCCAATCAAGACACACACACAGACTAAATGTCCAGGTTAAAAGAAAAATATTATATACATTAATTACGTCATGACACTAATATACACAGGGGCTTCTATACTCTCTAACATACAGAGGGACTGCTATCTTTAAAATATACATAGGGGCTTCTATTCTCTATAATTAACACAGGGGCTGCTATTCTTTATAATACACACACGCTCAGCTATTCTCCATAAAATACGCAGGGACTGCTATTCACTATAATATACATAGTACTGCTATTCTCTATAACATACACAGGGACTGCTATTCTCTAAAATATACACAGGGGTTGCTATTCTCTATAATATACACAGGGGCTGCTGTTCACTATAATATACACAGGGACTGCTACTCTCTAAAATATAAATAGGGGTTGCTATTCTCTATAATATGCACAGGGGCTGCTATTCACTATAATACACACAGGTACTGCTACTCTCTATAATACACACAGGGACAGATATTCTCCATAAAATACGCAGGGACTGCTATTCCCTATAATATACACAGTACTGCTATTCTCTATAATATACACAGGGTCTGCTATTCTCTAAAATATACACAGGGGTTGCTATTCTCTATAATATACACAGGGGCTGCTATTCACTGTAGTATATACAGGGACTTCTATTCTCTATAATGTACACAGGAACTGCAATTCTCTATAATATACACAGGGACGGCCAATCTCTATAATATGCTCAGGGACTGCAATTATCTATAGCAGGTGCTGCTATTCTCTGTTATATATATAAGGACTGTGATTCTCTATAATGTACACAGGTACTGCTATTCTCTAAAATATACACAGGGGTTGCTCTTCTCTATAATATACACAGGGGCTGCTATTCTCTATAATACACACCGGTACTGCTATTCTCTATAATACACACAGGGGCTGCTATTCTTTATAATATAGACAGGGACTGCTATTCTCTATAATATACACAGTCGCTGCTATTCTCTATAGTATATACAGGGGCTGCTATTCCCTATACTATACACAGGAGCTGCTAATCTCTAGAATATACACAGGCGCTGCTATTCTCTTTAATATGCACAGGGACTGCTATTCTCTATAATATACCCCGGAGCTGCTATTCTCTATAATAATAACAGGGGCTGCTATTCTCTATAATATACACAGGGATGGCTATTCTCTATAATATAAACAGGGACTGCTATTCTCTATAATATACACAGGGACAGCTAATCTCTATAATATGCTTTAGGACTGCAATTATCTATAATTTACGCAGGGGCTGCTATTCTCTGTTATATATACAAGGACTGTGATACTCTATAATGCACACAGGGACTGCTATTCTCTATAACATACACAGGGACTGCTATTCTCTATAATATACACAGGGCCTGCTATTCTCTATAATATACACAGGGGCTGCTAATCTCTATAATATACAAAGGGATGGCTATTCTCTATAATAAGCACAGGGACTGCTATTCTCTATAATACACACAGGGATGGCTATTCTCTATAATATACACAGGGACTGCTATTCTCTATAATATACACAGGGACTGCTATTCTCTATAATATACACAGGGACTGCTATTCTGTATAATATACACAGGGGCTACTATTCACTGTAGTATATACAGGGACTGCTATTCTCTATAATATACACAGGGACTGCAATTCTCTATAATATACACAGGGACGGCCAATCACTATAATATGCTCAGGGACTGCAATTATCTATAATTGACGCAGGTGATGCTATTCTCTGAAGTATATACAAGGACTGTGATTCTCTACAATGTACAGAGGGACTGCTATTCTCTATAATATACACAGGGCTGGCTATTCTCTATAATATACACAGCGGCTGCTATTCTCTATAATATACACAGGGGCTGCTATTCTCAATAATATACACAGGGACTGCTATTCTCTATAATATACACAGGGACTGCTATTCTCTATAATATACACAGGGGCTGCTATTCACTGTAGTATATACAGGGACTTCTATTCTCTATAATGTACACAGGAACTGCAATTCTCTATAATATACACAGGGACGGCCAATCTCTATAATATGCTCAGGGACTGCAATTATCTATAATTTACGCAGGTGCTGCTATTCTCTGTTATATATACAAGGACTGTGATTCTCTATAATATACACAGGGACAACTATTCACTCTAATATACACAGGGGCTGCTATTGTCTATAATATACACAGGGGCTGCTATTCTCTATAATATACACAGGGATGGCTATTCTCTATAGTATACACAGGGATGGCTATTCTCTATAATATACACAGGGACTGCTATTCTCTATAATATACACAGGGACAGCCAATCTCTATAATATGCTTTAGGACTGCAATTATCTATAATTTACGCAGGGGCTGCTATTCTCTGTTATATATACAAGGACTGTGATTCTCTATAATGCACACAGGGACTGCTATTCTCTATAACATACACAGGGACTGCTATTCTCTATAATATACACAGGGCCTGCTATTCTCTATAATATACACAGGGGCTGCTATTCTCTATAATATACAAAGGGATGGCTATTCTCTATAATATGCACAGGGACTGCTATTCTCTATAATACACACAGGGATGGCTATTCTCTATAATATACACAGGGACTGCTATTCTCTATAATATAGACAGGGTCTGCTATTCTTTATAATATACACAGGTGCTGCTATTCTCTATAATATACACAGGGATTGCTATTCTCTATAATATGCACAGGGACTGCTATTCTCAATAATATGCACAGGGACTGCTATTCTCTATAATATACACAGGCGCTGCTATTCTCTACAATATACACAGGGACTGCTATTCTCTATAATATACACAGGGACTGCTATTCTCTACAATATACACAGGGACTGCTATTCTCTATAATACACACAGGCGCTGCTATTCTTTACAATATAGACAGGGACTGCTATTCTCTATAATATACACAGGCGCTGCTATTCACTATAGTATATACAGGGGCTGCTATTCGCTATAATATACACAGGATCTGCTAATCTCTAGAATATACACAGGCGCTGCTATTCTCTTTAATATGCACAGGGACTGCTATTCTCTATAATATACCCCGGAGCTGCTAGTCTCTATAATAATAACAGGGGCTGCTATTCTCTATAATATACACAGGGATGGCTATTCTCTATAATATACACAGGGACTGCTATTCTCTATAATATACACAGGGACAGCCAATCTCTATAATATGCTTTAGGACTGCAATTATCTATAATTTACGCAGCGGCTGCTATTCTCTGTTATATATACAAGGACTGTGATTCTCTATAATGCACACAGGGACTGCTATTCTCTATAATACACACAGGGATGGCTATTCTCTATAATATACACAGGGACTGCTATTCTCTATAATATACACAGGAACTGCTATTCTGTATAATATACACAGGGGCTACTATTCACTGTAGTATATACAGGGACTGCTATTCTCTATAATATACACAGGGACTGCAATTCTCTATAATATACACAGGGACGGCCAATCACTATAATATGCTCAGGGACTGCAATTATCGATAATTGACAGCAGGTGATGCTATTCTCTGAAATTATAACAAGGACTGTGATTCTCTAGAATGTACAGAGGGACTGCTATTCTCTATAATATACACAGGGCTGGGCTATTCTCTGTAATGTACACAGGGGCTGAGATTCTCTATAATATACACAGGGGCTGCTATTCTCTATAATATACACAGTGGCTGCTAATCTCTACAATATACACAGGGGCTGCTATTCACTGTAGTATACACAGGGACAGCTATTCTCTATAATATACACAGGAACTGCAATTCTCTATAATATACACAGGGACGGCCAATCTCTATAATAATGCTCAGGGACTGCAATTATCTTAATTTACGCAGGTGCTGCCTATTCTCTGTTATATATACAAGGACTGTGATTCTCTATAATATACACAGGGACAACTATATCACTCTAATATACACAGGGCTGCTATTGTTTATAATATACACAGGGGCTGCTATTCTCTATAATATATACAGGGATGGCTATTCTCTATAATATACACAGGGATTGCTATTCTCTATAATATACACAGGGATGGCTATTCTCTATAATATACACAGGCGCTGCTATTCTCTATAATATACACAGGGACTGCTATTCTCTATAATATACATAGGGACTGCTATTCTCTATAATATAAACAGGGTCTGCTATTCTCTATAATATACACAGGGATGGCTATTCTCTATAATATACACAGGGACTGCTATTCTCTATAATATACACAGGGCCTGCTATTCTTTATAATATACACAGGGGCTGCTATTCTCTATAATATACACAGGGATGGCTATTCTCTATAATATACACAGGGACTGCTATTCTCTATAATATACACAGGGGCTGCTATTCACTGTAGTATATACAGGGACTTCTATTCTGTATAATGTACACAGGAACTGCAATTCTCTATAATATACACAGGGACGGCCATCTCTATAATATGCTCAGGGACTGCAATTATCTATAATTTACGCAGGTGCTGCTATTCTCTGTTATATATACAAGGACTGTGATTCTCTATAATATACACAGGGACAACTATTCACTCTAATATACACAGGGGCTGCTATTGTCTATAATATACACAGGGGCTGCTATTCTCTATAATATACACAGGGATGGCTATTCTCTATAATATACACAGGGATGGCTATTCTCTATAATATACACAGGGACTGCTATTCTCTATAATATACACAGGGACAGCCAATCTCTATAATATGCTTTAGGACTGCAATTATCTATAATTTACGCAGGGGCTGCTATTCTCTGTTATATATACAAGGACTGTGATTCTCTATAATGCACACAGGGACTGCTATTCTCTATAACATACACAGGGACTGCTATTCTCTATAATATACACAGGGCCTGCTATTCTCTATAATATACACAGGGGCTGCTATTCTCTATAATATACAAAGGGATGGCTATTCTCTATAATATGCACAGGGACTGCTATTCTCTATAATACACACAGGGACTGCTATTCTCTATAATATACACAGGGACTGCTATTCTCTACAATATACACAGGGACTGCTATTCTCTATAATACACACAGGCGCTGCTATTCTTTACAATATAGACAGGGACTGCTATTCTCTATAATATACACAGGCGCTGCTATTCACTATAGTATATACAGGGGCTGCTATTCGCTATAATATACACAGGATCTGCTAATCTCTAGAATATACACAGGCGCTGCTATTCTCTTTAATATGCACAGGGACTGCTATTCTCTATAATATACCCCGGAGCTGCTAGTCTCTATAATAATAACAGGGGCTGCTATTCTCTATAATATACACAGGGATGGCTATTCTCTATAATATACACAGGGACTGCTATTCTCTATAATATACACAGGGACAGCCAATCTCTATAATATGCTTTAGGACTGCAATTATCTATAATTTACGCAGCGGCTGCTATTCTCTGTTATATATACAAGGACTGTGATTCTCTATAATGCACACAGGGACTGCTATTCTCTATAATACACACAGGGATGGCTATTCTCTATAATATACACAGGAACTGCTATTCTGTATAATATACACAGGGGCTACTATTCACTGTAGTATATACAGGGACTGCTATTCTCTATAATATACACAGGGACTGCAATTCTCTATAATATACACAGGGACGGCCAATCACTATAATATGCTCAGGGACTGCAATTATCGATAATTGACGCAGGTGATGCTATTCTCTGAAATATATACAAGGACTGTGATTCTCTATAATGTACAGAGGGACTGCTATTCTCTATAATATACACAGGGCTGGCTATTCTCTATAATATGCTCAGGGACTGCAATTATCTATAATTTACGCAGGTGCTGCTATTCTCTGTTATATATACAAGGACTGTGATTCTCTATAATATACACAGGGACAACTATTCACTCTAATATACACAGGGGCTGCTATTGTCTATAATATACACAGGGGCTGCTATTCTCTATAATATACACAGGGATGGCTATTCTCTATAATATACACAGGGATGGCTATTCTCTATAATATACACAGGGACTGCTATTCTCTATAATATACACAGGGACAGCCAATCTCTATAATATGCTTTAGGACTGCAATTATCTATAATTTACGCAGGGGCTGCTATTCTCTGTTATATATACAAGGACTGTGATTCTCTATAATGCACACAGGGACTGCTATTCTCTATAACATACACAGGGACTGCTATTCTCTATAATATACACAGGGCCTGCTATTCTCTATAATATACACAGGGGCTGCTATTCTCTATAATATACAAAGGGATGGCTATTCTCTATAATATGCACAGGGACTGCTATTCTCTATAATACACACAGGGATGGCTATTCTCTATAATATACACAGGTGCTGCTATTCTCTATAATATACACAGGGATTGCTATTCTCTATAATATGCACAGGGACTGCTATTCTCAATAATATGCACAGGGACTGCTATTCTCTATAATATACACAGGCGCTGCTATTCTCTACAATATACACAGGGACTGCTATTCTCTATAATATACACAGGGACTGCTATTCTCTACAATATACACAGGGACTGCTATTCTCTATAATACACACAGGCGCTGCTATTCTTTACAATATAGACAGGGACTGCTATTCTCTATAATATACACAGGCGCTGCTATTCACTATAGTATATACAGGGGCTGCTATTCGCTATAATATACACAGGATCTGCTAATCTCTAGAATATACACAGGCGCTGCTATTCTCTTTAATATGCACAGGGACTGCTATTCTCTATAATATACCCCGGAGCTGCTAGTCTCTATAATAATAACAGGGGCTGCTATTCTCTATAATATACACAGGGATGGCTATTCTCTATAATATACACAGGGACTGCTATTCTCTATAATATACACAGGGACAGCCAATCTCTATAATATGCTTTAGGACTGCAATTATCTATAATTTACGCAGCGGCTGCTATTCTCTGTTATATATACAAGGACTGTGATTCTCTATAATGCACACAGGGACTGCTATTCTCTATAATACACACAGGGATGGCTATTCTCTATAATATACACAGGGACTGCTATTCTCTATAATATACACAGGAACTGCTATTCTGTATAATATACACAGGGGCTACTATTCACTGTAGTATATACAGGGACTGCTATTCTCTATAATATACACAGGGACTGCAATTCTCTATAATATACACAGGGACGGCCAATCACTATAATATGCTCAGGGACTGCAATTATCGATAATTGACGCAGGTGATGCTATTCTCTGAAATATATACAAGGACTGTGATTCTCTATAATGTACAGAGGGACTGCTATTCTCTATAATATACACAGGGCTGGCTATTCTCTATAATATACACAGCGGCTGCTATTCTCTATAATATACACAGGGGCTGCTATTCTCAATAATATACACAGGGACTGCTATTCTCTATAATATACACAGGGGCTGCTATTCACTGTAGTATATACAGGGACTTCTATTCTCTATAATGTACACAGGAACTGCAATTCTCTATAATATACACAGGGACGGCCAATCTCTATAATATGCTCAGGGACTGCAATTATCTATAATTTACGCAGGTGCTGCTATTCTCTGTTATATATACAAGGACTGTGATTCTCTATAATATACACAGGGACAACTATTCACTCTAATATACACAGGGGCTGCTATTGTTTATAATATACACAGGGGCTGCTATTCTCTATAATATACACAGGGATGGCTATTCTCTATAATATACACAGGGACTGCTATTCTCTATAATATACACAGGGATGGCTATTCTCTATAATATACACAGGCGCTGCTATTCTCTGCAATTAACACAGGGTCTGCTAGTCTCTACAATATACACCGGAGCTGCTATTTCTCTAATAATAACAGGGACTGCTATTCTCAATAATATACAAAGGGACGGCCAATCTCTATAATATGCTCTGGGACTGCAATTATCAATACTTACGCAGGTGCTGCTATTCTCTGTTATATATACAAGGACTGTGATTCTCTATAATGTACACAGGGACTGCTATTCTCGATAATATACAAAGGGACATCTATTCACTCTAATATACACAGGGGCTGCTATTGTCTATAATATACACAGGGGCTGCTATTCTCTATAATATACACAGGGATGGCTAATCTCTATAATATACACAGGGACTGCTATTCTCTATAATATACACAGGGATAGCTATTCTCTGTAATATACACAGGGACTGCTATTCTCTATAATATACACCGAAGCTGCTATTCTCTATAATAATAACAGGGGCTGCTATTCGCTATAATTTACAAAGGGTCTGCTATTCTCTACAATGTACACCGGAGCTGCTATTCTCTATAATAATAACAGGGGCTGCTATTATCTATAATTTACACAAGAGCTGCTATTCCTTTTAATACAAACAGGGGCTGCTATTCTGTACAATTTGCAATAAAACCTCTTTCATAGTACCAATGTTATTAGTAATATAATCATAATGTTTGTCTCCTACTCCCTAGGTGCCACAATTCTCTACCTGTCTGTTTACATCTCAAAGCTGGTACACATCACAATACCCAGACCCGCTGGCTTTAATCCAATCAAGACACACACACAGACTAAATGTCCAGGTTAAAAGAAAAATATTATATACATTAATTACGTCATGACACTAATATACACAGGGGCTTCTATACTCTCTAACATACAGAGGGACTGCTATCTTTAAAATATACATAGGGGCTTCTATTCTCTATAATTAACACAGGGGCTGCTATTCTTTATAATACACACACGCTCAGCTATTCTCCATAAAATACGCAGGGACTGCTATTCACTATAATATACATAGTACTGCTATTCTCTATAACATACACAGGGACTGCTATTCTCTAAAATATACACAGGGGTTGCTATTCTCTATAATATACACAGGGGCTGCTGTTCACTATAATATACACAGGGACTGCTACTCTCTAAAATATAAATAGGGGTTGCTATTCTCTATAATATGCACAGGGGCTGCTATTCACTATAATACACACAGGTACTGCTACTCTCTATAATACACACAGGGACAGATATTCTCCATAAAATACGCAGGGACTGCTATTCCCTATAATATACACAGTACTGCTATTCTCTATAATATACACAGGGTCTGCTATTCTCTAAAATATACACAGGGGTTGCTATTCTCTATAATATACACAGGGGCTGCTATTCACTGTAGTATATACAGGGACTTCTATTCTCTATAATGTACACAGGAACTGCAATTCTCTATAATATACACAGGGACGGCCAATCTCTATAATATGCTCAGGGACTGCAATTATCTATAGCAGGTGCTGCTATTCTCTGTTATATATATAAGGACTGTGATTCTCTATAATATACACAGGTACTGCTATTCTATATAATATATACAGGGTCTGCTTTTATCTATAATATACACAGGGGCTGCTATTCTCTACAATATACACAGGGGCTGCTATTCTCTATAATATACACAGGGGCTGCTATTCTCTATAATATACACAGGGTCTACTATTCTCTATAATAGACACAGGGGCTGCTATTCTCTATAATATACACAGGAGCTGCTATTCTCTATAATATACACAGGCCTTGCTATTCTCTATAATATACACAAGGGCTGCTATTCTCTATAATATACACAGGGACTGCTATTCTCTATAATATACACAGGGTCTGCTATTCTCTATAATATACACAGGGGCTGCTATTCTCTATAATATACACAGAACTGCTATTCTCTATAATATACACATGGACAGCTATCCTCTAGAATATACACAGGAGCTGCTATTCTCTATAATATACACAGGGGCTGCTATTCTCTATAATATACACAGGGTCTGCTTTTCTCTATAATATACACAGGGGCTGCTATTCACTATAATATACACAGGGGCTGCTATTCTCTATAATATACACAGGGACTGCTATTCTCTATAATATACACAGGGACTGCTATTCTCTATAATATACACAGGGGCTGCTAATCTCTATAATATACAAAGGGATGGCTATTCTCTATAATAAGCACAGGGACTGCTATTCTCTATAATACACACAGGGATGGCTATTCTCTATAATATACACAGGGACTGCTATTCTCTATAATATACACAGGGACTGCTATTCTCTATAATATACACAGGGACTGCTATTCTGTATAATATACACAGGGGCTACTATTCACTGTAGTATATACAGGGACTGCTATTCTCTATAATATACACAGGGACTGCAATTCTCTATAATATACACAGGGACGGCCAATCACTATAATATGCTCAGGGACTGCAATTATCTATAATTGACGCAGGTGATGCTATTCTCTGAAGTATATACAAGGACTGTGATTCTCTACAATGTACAGAGGGGCTGCTATTCTCTATAACATACACAGGGGCTGCTATTCTGTATAATATACACAGGGATTGCTATTCTCTATAATATACACAGGGGTTGCTATTCTCTATATTACGAACAGGGGCTGCTATTCTCTATAATATACACAGGAACTGCTATTCTCTATAATATACACAGGGACTGCTATTCTCTATAATATACAAGGGACTTCTATTCTCTATAATATAACAGGACCTGCTAATTCTCTATATATATACACAGGGGCTGCTATTCTCTATAATATACACAGGGACTGCAATTCTCTATAATTACAGCAGGGCTGCTATTCTCTGTAATATACACAGGGACTGCTATTCTCTATAATATACCCCAGGGACTGCTATTCACTTAATAATAACAGGGGCTGCTATTCTCTATAATATACACAGGGCTGCTATTCTCTATAATATACACAGGGACTGCTATCTCTATAATATACACAGGGACTGCTATTCTCTATATATACACAGGGACTGCAATTCTCTATAATATACACAGGGACTGCCTATCTCTATAATATGCTTTAGGACTGCAATTATCTATAATTTACGCAGGGGCTGCTATTCTCTGTTATATATACAAGGACTGTGATTCTCTATAATGCACACAGGGACTGCTATTCTCTATAACATACACAGGGACTGCTATTCTCTATAATATACACAGGGCCTGCTATTCTCTATAATATACACAGGGGCTGCTATTCTCTATAATATACAAAGGGATGGCTATTCTCTATAATATGCACAGGGACTGCTATTCTCTATAATACACACAGGGATGGCTATTCTCTATAATATACACAGGGACTGCTATTCTCTATAATATAGACAGGGTCTGCTATTCTTTATAATATACACAGGTGCTGCTATTCTCTATAATATACACAGGGATTGCTATTCTCTATAATATGCACAGGGACTGCTATTCTCAATAATATGCACAGGGACTGCTATTCTCTATAATATACACAGGCGCTGCTATTCTCTACAATATACACAGGGACTGCTATTCTCTATAATATACACAGGGACTGCTATTCTCTACAATATACACAGGGACTGCTATTCTCTATAATACACAAGGCGCTGCTATTCTTACAATATAGACAGGGACTGCTATTCTCTAAATATACACAGGGCGCTGCTATTCACTATATTATATACAGGGGCTGCTATTCGCTATAATATACACAGGATCTGCTAATCTCTAGAATATACACAGGCGCTGCTATTCTCTTTAATATGCACAGGGACTGCTATTCTCTTTAATATACCCCGGAGCTGCTAGTCTCTATAATATATAACAGGGGCTGCTATTCTCTATAATATACACAGGGATTGCTATTCTCTATAATATACACAGGGACTGCTATTCTCTATAATATACACAGGGACAGCCAATCTCTATAATATGCTTTAGGACTGCAATTATCTATAATTTACGCAGCGGCTGCTATTCTCTGTTATATATACAAGGACTGTGATTCTCTATAATGCACACAGGGACTGCTATTCTCTATAATACACACAGGGATGGCTATTCTCTATAATATACACAGGGACTGCTATTCTCTATAATATACACAGGAACTGCTATTCTGTATAATATACACAGGGGCTACTATTCACTGTAGTATATACAGGGACTGCTATTCTCTATAATATACACAGGGACTGCAATTCTCTATAATATACACAGGGACGGCCAATCACTATAATATGCTCAGGGACTGCAATTATCGATAATTGACGCAGGTGATGCTATTCTCTGAAATATATACAAGGACTGTGATTCTCTATAATGTACAGAGGGACTGCTATTCTCTATAATATACACAGGGCTGGCTATTCTCTATAATATACACAGCGGCTGCTATTCTCTATAATATACACAGGGGCTGCTATTCTCAATAATATACACAGGGACTGCTATTCTCTATAATATACACAGGGGCTGCTATTCACTGTAGTATAAACAGGGACTTCTATTCTCTATAATGTACACAGGAACTGCAATTCTCTATAATATACACAGGGACGGCCAATCTCTATAATATGCTCAGGGACTGCAATTATCTATAATTTACGCAGGTGCTGCTATTCTCTGTTTTATATACAAGGACTGTGATTCTCTATAATATACACAGGGACAACTATTCACTCTAATATACACAGGGGCTGCTATTGTTTATAATATACACAGGGGGCTGCTATTCTCTATAATATATACAGGGATGGCTATTCTCTATAATATACACAGGGATTGCTATTCTCTATAATATACACAGGGATGGCTATTCTCTATAATATACACAGGCGCTGCTATTCTCTATAATATACACAGGGACTGCTATTCTCTATAATATACATAGGGACTGCTATTCTCTATAATATAAACAGGGTCTGCTATTCTCTATAATATACACAGGGATGGCTATTCTCTATAATATACACAGGGACTGCTATTCTCTATAATATACACAGGGCCTGCTATTCTTTATAATATACACAGGGGCTGCTATTCTCTATAATATACACAGGGATGGCTATTCTCTATAATATACACAGGGACTGCTATTCTCTATAATATACACAGGGGCTGCTATTCACTGTAGTATATACAGGGACTTCTATTCTGTATAATGTACACAGGAACTGCAATTCTCTATAATATACACAGGGACGGCCAATCTCTATAATATGCTCAGGGACTGCAATTATCTATAATTTACGCAGGTGCTGCTATTCTCTGTTATATATACAAGGACTGTGATTCTCTATAATATACACAGGGACAACTATTCACTCTAATATACACAGGGGCTGCTATTGTCTATAATATACACAGGGGCTGCTATTCTCTATAATATACACAGGGATGGCTATTCTCTATAATATACACAGGGATGGCTATTCTCTATAATATACACAGGGACTGCTATTCTCTATAATATACACAGGGACAGCCAATCTCTATAATATGCTTTAGGACTGCAATTATCTATAATTTACGCAGGGGCTGCTATTCTCTGTTATATATACAAGGACTGTGATTCTCTATAATGCACACAGGACTGCTATTCTCTATAACATACACAGGGACTGCTATTCTCTATAATATACACAGGGCCTGCTATTCTCTATAATATACACAGGGGCTGCTATTCTCTATAATATACAAAGGGATGGCTATTCTCTATAATATGCACAGGGACTGCTATTCTCTATAATACACACAGGGACTGCTATTCTCTATAATATACACAGGGACTGCTATTCTCTACAATATACACAGGGACTGCTATTCTCTATAATACACACAGGCGCTGCTATTCTTTACAATATAGACAGGGACTGCTATTCTCTATAATATACACAGGCGCTGCTATTCACTATAGTATATACAGGGGCTGCTATTCGCTATAATATACACAGGATCTGCTAATCTCTAGAATATACACAGGCGCTGCTATTCTCTTTAATATGCACAGGGACTGCTATTCTCTATAATATACCCCGGAGCTGCTAGTCTCTATAATAATAACAGGGGCTGCTATTCTCTATAATATACACAGGGATGGCTATTCTCTATAATATACACAGGGACTGCTATTCTCTATAATATACACAGGGACAGCCAATCTCTATAATATGCTTTAGGACTGCAATTATCTATAATTTACGCAGCGGCTGCTATTCTCTGTTAATATACAAGGACTGTGATTCTCTATAATGCCACACAGGGACTGCTATTCTCTATAATACACACAGGGATGGCTATTCTCTATAATATACACAGGAACTGCTATTCTGTATAATATACACAGGGGCTACTATTCACTGTAGTATATACAGGGACTGCTATTCTCTATAATATACACAGGGACTGCAATTCTCTATAATATACACAGGGACGGCCAATCACTATAATATGCTCAGGGACTGCAATTATCGATAATTGACGCAGGTGATGCTATTCTCTGAAATATATACAAGGACTGTGATTCTCTATAATGTACAGAGGGACTGCTATTCTCTATAATATACACAGGGCTGGCTATTCTCTATAATATGCTCAGGGACTGCAATTATCTATAATTTACGCAGGTGCTGCTATTCTCTGTTATATATACAAGGACTGTGATTCTCTATAATATACACAGGGGACAACTATTCACTCTAATATACACAGGGGCTGCTATTGTCTATAATATACACAGGGGCTGCTATTCTCTATAATATACACAGGGATGGCTATTCTCTATAATATACACAGGGATGGCTATTCTCTATAATATACACAGGGACTGCTATTCTCTATAATATACACAGGGACAGCCAATCTCTATAATATGCTTTAGGACTGCAATTATCTATAATTTACGCAGGGGCTGCTATTCTCTGTTATATACAAGGACTGTGATCTCTATAATGCACACAGGACTGCTATTCTCTATAACATACACAGGGACTGCTATTCTCTATAATATACACAGGGCCTGCTTATTCTCTATAATATACACACGGGCTGCTATTGTCCATAATATCGAAAGGGACTGCTATTCTCTATAATATACACAGGGAAGGCTATAGTCTATAATACACACAGGGATAGCTGTTCTCTCTAATATACACAGGTGCTGCAATTCTCTATAATAGACACAGGGACCTATTCTCTATAATATACACATGGACAGCTATCCTCTAAAATATACACAGGGACTGCTATTCTCTATAATATATACAGGGGCTGCTATTCTGTAAATATAAACAGGGACTGCTATTCTCTATAATATACACAGGGACTGCTATTCTCCATAATATACACAGCGGAAGCTATTCTCTATAATATACACATGGGCTGCTATTCTCCTACATATAGACAGGGACTGCTATTCTCTATAATATACACAGGCGCTGCTATTCACTATAGTATATACAGGGGCTGCTATTCGCTATAATATACACAGGATCTGCTAATCTCTAGAATAATACACAGGCGCTGCTATTCTCTTTAATATGCACAGGGACTGCTATTCTCTATATATACCCGGAGCTGCTAGTCTCTATAATAATAACAGGGGCTGCTATTCTCTATAATATACACAGGGTGTGCGATTCTCTGTAATATACACAGGGACTGCTATTCTCTATAATATACACTGGTGACAGCCAATCTCTATAATATGCTTTAGGACAGCAATTATCTATAATTTACGCAGCGGCTGCTATTCTCTGTTATATATACAAGGACTGTGATTCTCTATAATGCACACAGGGACTGCTATTCTCTATAATACACACAGGATGGCTATTCTCTATAATATACACAGGGACTGCTATTCTCTATAATATACACAGGAACTGCTATTCTGTATAATATACACAGGGGCTACTATTCACTGTAGTATATACAGGGACTGCTATTCTCTATAATATACACAGGACTGCAATTCTCTATAATATACCAGGGACGGCCAATCACTATAATATGCTCAGGGACTGCAATTATCGATAATTGACGCAGGTGATGCTATTCTCTGAAATATATACAAGGACTGTGATTCTCTATAATGTACAGAGGGACTGCTATTCTCTATAATATACACAGGGCTGGCTATTCTCTATAATATACACAGCGGCTGCTATTCTCTATAATATACACAGGGGCTGCTATTCTCAATAATATACACAGGGACTGCTATTCTCTATAATATACACAGGGGCTGCTATTCACTGTAGTATATACAGGGACTTCTATTCTCTATAATGTACACAGGAACTGCAATTCTCTATAATATACACAGGGACGGCCAATCTCTATAATATGCTCAGGGACTGCAATTATCTATAATTTACGCAGGTGCTGCTATTCTCTGTTATATATACAAGGACTGTGATTCTCTATAATATACACAGGGACAACTATTCACTCTAATATACACAGGGGCTGCTATTGTTTATAATATACACAGGGGCTGCTATTCTCTATAATATACACAGGGATGGCTATTCTCTATAATATACACAGGGACTGCTATTCTCTATAATATACACAGGGATGGCTATTCTCTATAATATACACAGGCGCTGCTATTCTCTGCAATTAACACAGGGTCTGCTAGTCTCTACAATATACACCGGAGCTGCTATTTTCTCTAATAATAACAGGGACTGCTATTCTCAATAATATACAAAGGGACGGCCAATCTCTATAATATGCTCTGGGACTGCAATTATCAATACTTACGCAGGTGCTGCTATTCTCTGTTATATATACAAGGACTGTGATTCTCTATAATGTACACAGGGACTGCTATTCTCGATAATATACAAAGGGACATCTATTCACTCTAATATACACAGGGGCTGCTATTGTCTATAATATACACAGGGGCTGCTATTCTCTATAATATACACAGGGATGGCTAATCTCTATAATATACACAGGGACTGCTATTCTCTATAATATACACAGGGATAGCTATTCTCTGTAATATACACAGGGACTGCTATTCTCTATAATATACACCGAAGCTGCTATTCTCTATAATAATAACAGGGGCTGCTATTCGCTATAATTTACAAAGGGTCTGCTATTCTCTACAATGTACACCGGAGCTGCTATTCTCTATAATAATAACAGGGGCTGCTATTATCTATAATTTACACAAGAGCTGCTATTCCTTTTAATACAAACAGGGGCTGCTATTCTGTACAATTTGCAATAAAACCTCTTTCATAGTACCAATGTTATTAGTAATATAATCATAATGTTTGTCTCCTACTCCCTAGGTGCCACAATTCTCTACCTGTCTGTTTACATCTCAAAGCTGGTACACATCACAATACCCAGACCCGCTGGCTTTAATCCAATCAAGACACACACACAGACTAAATGTCCAGGTTAAAAGAAAAATATTATATACATTAATTACGTCATGACACTAATATACACAGGGGCTTCTATACTCTCTAACATACAGAGGGACTGCTATCTTTAAAATATACATAGGGGCTTCTATTCTCTATAATTAACACAGGGGCTGCTATTCTTTATAATACACACACGCTCAGCTATTCTCCATAAAATACGCAGGGACTGCTATTCACTATAATATACATAGTACTGCTATTCTCTATAACATACACAGGGACTGCTATTCTCTAAAATATACACAGGGGTTGCTATTCTCTATAATATACACAGGGGCTGCTGTTCACTATAATATACACAGGGACTGCTACTCTCTAAAATATAAATAGGGGTTGCTATTCTCTATAATATGCACAGGGGCTGCTATTCACTATAATACACACAGGTACTGCTACTCTCTATAATACACACAGGGACAGATATTCTCCATAAAATACGCAGGGACTGCTATTCCCTATAATATACACAGTACTGCTATTCTCTATAATATACACAGGGTCTGCTATTCTCTAAAATATACACAGGGGTTGCTATTCTCTATAATATACACAGGGGCTGCTATTCACTGTAGTATATACAGGGACTTCTATTCTCTATAATGTACACAGGAACTGCAATTCTCTATAATATACACAGGGACGGCCAATCTCTATAATATGCTCAGGGACTGCAATTATCTATAGCAGGTGCTGCTATTCTCTGTTATATATATAAGGACTGTGATTCTCTATAATGTACACAGGTACTGCTATTCTCTAAAATATACACAGGGGTTGCTCTTCTCTATAATATACACAGGGGCTGCTATTCTCTATAATACACACCGGTACTGCTATTCTCTATAATACACACAGGGGCTGCTATTCTTTATAATATAGACAGGGACTGCTATTCTCTATAATATACACAGTCGCTGCTATTCTCTATAGTATATACAGGGCTGCTATTCCCTATACTATACACAGGAGCTGCTAATCTCTAGAATATACACAGGCGCTGCTATTCTCTTTAATATGCACAGGACTGCTATTCTCTATAATATACCCGGAGCTGCTATTCTCTATAATAATAACAGGGGCTGCTATTCTCTATAATATACACAGGGATGGCTATTCTCTATAATATAAACAGGGACTGCTATTCTCTATAATATACACAGGGACAGCTAATCTCTATAATATGCTTTAGGACTGCAATTATCTATAATTTACGCAGGGGCTGCTATTCTCTGTTATATATACAAGGACTGTGAAACTCTATAATGCACACAGGGACTGCTATTCTCTATAACATACACAGGGACTGCTATTCTCTATAATATACACAGGGCCTGCTATTCTCTATAATATAAACAGGGGCTGCTAATCTCTATAATATACAAAGGGATGGCTATTCTCTATAATAAGCACAGGGACTGCTATTCTCTATAATACACACAGGGATGGCTATTCTCTATAATATACACAGGGACTGCTATTCTCTATAATATACACAGGGACTGCTATTCTCTATAATATACACAGGGACTGCTATTCTGTATAATATACACAGGGGCTACTATTCACTGTAGTATATACAGGGACTGCTATTCTCTATAATATACACAGGGACTGCAATTCTCTATAATATACACAGGGACGGCCAATCACTATAATATGCTCAGGGACTGCAATTATCTATAATTGACGCAGGTGATGCTATTCTCTGAAGTATATACAAGGACTGTGATTCTCTACAATGTACAGAGGGACTGCTATTCTCTATAATATACACAGGGCTGGCTATTCTCTATAATATACACAGCGGCTGCTATTCTCTATAATATACACAGGGGCTGCTATTCTCAATAATATACACAGGGACTGCTATTCTCTATAATATACACAGGGACTGCTATTCTCTATAATATACACAGGGGCTGCTATTCACTGTAGTATATACAGGGACTTCTATTCTCTATAATGTACACAGGAAACTGCAATTCTCTATAATATACACAGGGACGGCCAATCTCTATAATATGCTCAGGGACTGCAATTATCTATAATTTACGCAGGTGCTGCTATTCTCTGTTATATATACAAGGACTGTGATTCTCTATAATATACACAGGGACAACTATTCACTCTAATATACACAGGGGCTGCTATTGTCTATAATATACACAGGGGCTGCTATTCTCTATAATATACACAGGGATGGCTATTCTCTATAGTATACACAGGGATGGCTATTCTCTATAATATACACAGGGACTGCTATTCTCTATAATATACACAGGGACAGCCAATCTCTATAATATGCTTTAGGACTGCAATTATCTATAATTTACGCAGGGGCTGCTATTCTCTGTTATATATACAAGGACTGTGATTCTCTATAATGCACACAGGGACTGCTATTCTCTATAACATACACAGGGACTGCTATTCTCTATAATATACACAGGGCCTGCTATTCTCTATAATATACACAGGGGCTGCTATTCTCTATAATATACAAAGGGATGGCTATTCTCTATAATATGCACAGGGACTGCTATTCTCTATAATACACACAGGGATGGCTATTCTCTATAATATACACAGGGACTGCTATTCTCTATAATATAGACAGGGTCTGCTATTCTTTATAATATACACAGGTGCTGCTATTCTCTATAATATACACAGGGATTGCTATTCTCTATAATATGCACAGGGACTGCTATTCTCAATAATATGCACAGGGACTGCTATTCTCTACAATATACACAGGCGCTGCTATTCTCTACAATATACACAGGGACTGCTATTCTCTATAATATACACAGGGACTGCTATTCTCTACAATATACACAGGGACTGCTATTCTCTATAATACACACAGGCGCTGCTATTCTTTACAATATAGACAGGGACTGCTATTCTCTATAATATACACAGGCGCTGCTATTCACTATAGTATATACAGGGGCTGCTATTCGCTATAATATACACAGGATCTGCTAATCTCTAGAATATACACAGGCGCTGCTATTCTCTTTAATATGCACAGGGACTGCTATTCTCTATAATATACCCCGGAGCTGCTAGTCTCTATAATAATAACAGGGGCTGCTATTCTCTATAATATACACAGGGATGGCTATTCTCTATAATATACACAGGGACTGCTATTCTCTATAATATACACAGGGACAGCCAATCTCTATAATATGCTTTAGGACTGCAATTATCTATAATTTACGCAGCGGCTGCTATTCTCTGTTATATATACAAGGACTGTGATTCTCTATAATGCACACAGGGACTGCTATTCTCTATAATACACACAGGGATGGCTATTCTCTATAATATACACAGGGACTGCTATTCTCTATAATATACACAGGAACTGCTATTCTGTATAATATACACAGGGGCTACTATTCACTGTAGTATATACAGGGACTGCTATTCTCTATAATATACACAGGGACTGCAATTCTCTATAATATACACAGGGACGGCCAATCACTATAATATGCTCAGGGACTGCAATTATCGATAATTGACGCAGGTGATGCTATTCTCTGAAATATATACAAGGACTGCTGTTCTCTATAATATACACAGGGGACTGCTATTCTCTATAATATACACAGGGATGGCTATTCTCTATAATATACACAGGGGCTGCTATTCTCTATAATATACACAATGGCTGCTATTCTCTATAATATACACAGGGACTGCTATTCTCTATAATATACACAGGGGCTGCTATTCTCTATAATATACACAGGGACTGCTATTCTCTATAATATACACAGGGACTGCTATTCTCTATAATATACACAGGGACTGCTCATCTCTATAATATACACAGGGACTGCTATTCTCTATAATATATCACAGGTGCTGCTATTCTCTATATATATACAAGGACTGCTATTCTCTATAATATACACAGGGACTGCTATTCTCTATAATATACACAGGGGCTGCTATTCTCTATAAAATACACAGGGGCTGCTATTCTCTATAATATACACAGGGAAGGCTATTCTCTATAATATACACAGGGACTGCTATTCTCTATAATACGTACGCTGAATGCTATTCTCTATAAGATAAACAGGGACTGCTATTCTCTAGAATATACACAGGGACTGTAATTCTCTATAATATACACAAGGGATGCTATTCTCTATAATATACACAGGGGCTGCTATTCTCTATAATATACACAGGGACTGCTATTCTCTATAATATACACAGGGACTGCTATTCTCTATAATATACACAGGGACTGCTATTCTCTATAATATACACAGGGACTGCTATTCTCTATAATATACACAGGGGATGCTATTCTCTATAATATACACAGGGACTGCTATTCTCTATAATATACAGAGGGGCTGCTATTCACTATTACTATACCAGGGACTGCTATTCTCTATAATATACACAGGGACTGCTATCTCTATAATATACACAGCGGCGCTGCATATACTCTATAATATACACAGGGACTGCTAATTCTCTATAATATACACAGGGGCTAGCTATCCTCTAAAATATACACAGGACTGCTATTCTCTATAATATACACAGGGACTGCTATTCTCTTAAAACACAAAGGGACTGCAATTCTCTATAATATACACAGGGATGCTATTCTCTATAATATACACAGGGACTGCTATTCTCTATAATATACACAGGGATGCTATTCTCTATAATATACACAGGGACAGCTATCTCTATAATATCACAGGGATGCTATTCTCTATAATATACACAGGGGCCGCAATTCTCTATAATATACACAGGGTCTGCTATTCTCTATAATATACACAGGGACTGCTATTCTCTATAATATACACAGGGACTGCTATTCTCTATAATATACACAGGGCCTGCTATTCTCTATAATATACACAGGGACTGCTATTCTCTATAATATACACAGGGACTGCTATTCTCTATAATATAGAAAGGGACTGCTATTCTCTTGAAGATACACACGGACTGCTATTCTCTAAATATAGAAAGGGACTGCTATTCTCTATAATATACACAGGGTCTGCTATTCTTTATATTATACACAGGTGCTGCTATTCTCTACAATATACACTGTGACTGCTATTCACTATAACATACACAGGGGCTGCTATTCTCTATATTATACACAGGGTCTGCTATTCTCTATAATATACAGAGGGGCCGCTATTCTTTATAATATACACAGTGTATGCTATTCTCTATAATATACACAGGGACTGCTATTCTCTACAATATACACAGGGACTGCTATTCTCTATAATACACACAGGCGCTGCTATTCTTTACAATATAGACAGGGACTGCTATTCTCTATAATATACACAGGCGCTGCTATTCACTATAGTATATACAGGGGCTGCTATTCGCTATAATATACACAGGATCTGCTAATCTCTAGAATATACACAGGCGCTGCTATTCTCTTTAATATGCACAGGGACTGCTATTCTCTATAATATACCCCGGAGCTGCTAGTCTCTATAATAATAACAGGGGCTGCTATTCTCTATAATATACACAGGGATGGCTATTCTCTATAATAACACAGGGAATGCTATTCTCTATAATATACACAGGGACAACAAATCTCTATAATATGCTTTAGGACTGCCAATTATCTATAATTACGCAGCGGCTGCTATTCTCTGTATATATACAAGGACTGTGATTCTCTATAATGCACACAGGGACTGCTAATTCTCTATAATACACACAGGGATGGCTATTCTCTATAATATACACAGGAACTGCTATTCTGTATTAATATACAAAGGGCTACTATTCACTGTAGTATATACAGGGACTGCTATTCTCTATTAATATACACAGGGACTGCAATTCTCTATAAATACACAGGGACTGGCCATCACTATAATATACTCAGGGACTGCTATTTCCGATAATTGACAGCAGTGATTGCTATTCTCTGAAATATATACAAGGACCTGGGATTCTCTATAATGTACAGAGGGACTGCTATTCTCTATAATATACACAGGGCTGGCTATTCTCTATAATATGCTCAGGGCTGCAATTATCTATAATTTACGCAGGTGCTGCTATTCTCTGTTATATATACAAGGACTGTGATTCTCTATAATATACACAGGGACAACTATTCACTCTAATATACACAGGGGCTGCTATTGTCTATAATATACACAGGGGCTGCTATTCTCTATAATATACACAGGGATGGCTATTCTCTATAATATACACAGGGATGGCTATTCTCTATAATATACACAGGGACTGCTATTCTCTATAATATACACAGGGACAGCCCAATCTCTATAATATGCTTTAGGACTGCAATTATCTATAATTTACGCAGGGGCTGCTATTCTCTGTTATATATACAAGGACTGTGATTCTCTATAATGCACACAGGGACTGCTATTCTCTATAACATACACAGGGACTGCTATTCTCTATAATATACACAGGGCCTGCTATTCTCTATAATATACACAGGGGCTGCTATTCTCTATAATATACAAAGGGATGGCTATTCTCTATAATATGCACAGGGACTGCTATTCTCTATAATGTTCACAGGACTGCTATTCTGTATAATATATACAGGAGCTGCAATTCTCTATAATATACACAGGGGCTGCTATTCTCTATATTAGACACAGGGACTGCTATTCTCTATAATATGCACAGGGACTGCTATTCTCTATAATATACACAGGGGCTGCTATTCTCTATAATATACACAGGGACTGCTATTCTCTATAATATACACAGGGGCTGCTATTCTCTATAATATACATAGTGACTGCTATTCTCTAATACTACACAGGGGCTGCTATTCTCTATTATAGACACAGGGACTGCTATTCTCTATAATATACACAGGGACTGCTATTCTCTATAATATACATAGAGACTGCTATTCTCTATAATATACACAGGGACTGCTATTCTCTATAATATACACAGGGATTGCTATTCTCTATAATATACACAGGGACTGCTATTCTCTATAATATACACAGGGGCAGCTATTCTCTATAATTTACAGAAGTGCTGCTATTCTCTATCATATGCTCGGGGATGGCTATTCTCTATAATATACACAGGGACTGCTATTCTGTATAATATACACAGGGACAGCCAATCTCTATAATATGCTTTAGGACTGCAATTATCTATAATTTACGCAGCGGCTGCTATTCTCTGTTATATATACAAGGACTGTGATTCTCTATAATGCACACAGGGACTGCTATTCTCTATAATACACACAGGGATGGCTATTCTCTATAATATACACAGGGACTGCTATTCTCTATAATATACACAGGAACTGCTATTCTGTATAATATACACAGGGGCTACTATTCACTGTAGTATATACAGGGACTGCTATTCTCTATAATATACACAGGGACTGCAATTCTCTATAATATACACAGGGACGGCCAATCACTATAATATGCTCAGGGACTGCAATTATCGATAATTGACGCAGGTGATGCTATTCTCTGAAATATATACAAGGACTGTGATTCTCTATAATGTACAGAGGGACTGCTATTCTCTATAATATACACAGGGCTGGCTATTCTCTATAATATACACAGCGGCTGCTATTCTCTATAATATACACAGGGGCTGCTATTCTCAATAATATACACAGGGACTGCTATTCTCTATAATATACACAGGGACTGCTATTCTCTATAATATACACAGGGGCTGCTATTCACTGTAGTATATACAGGGACTTCTATTCTCTATAATGTACACAGGAACTGCAATTCTCTATAATATACACAGGGACGGCCAATCTCTATAATATGCTCAGGGACTGCAATTATCTATAATTTACGCAGGTGCTGCTATTCTCTGTTATATATACAAGGACTGTGATTCTCTATAATATACACAGGGACAACTATTCACTCTAATATACACAGGGGCTGCTATTGTTTATAATATACACAGGGGCTGCTATTCTCTATAATATATACAGGGATGGCTATTCTCTATAATATACACAGGGATTGCTATTCTCTATAATATACACAGGGATGGCTATTCTCTATAATATACACAGGCGCTGCTATTCTCTATAATATACACAGGGACTGCTATTCTCTATAATATACATAGGGACTGCTATTCTCTATAATATAAACAGGGTCTGCTATTCTCTATAATATACACAGGGATGGCTATTCTCTATAATATACACAGGGACTGCTATTCTCTATAATATACACAGGGCCTGCTATTCTTTATAATATACACAGGGGCTGCTATTCTCAATAATATACACAGGGATGGCTATTCTCTATAATATACACAGGGACTGCTATTCTCTATAATATACACAGGGGCTGCTATTCACTGTAGTATATACAGGGACTTCTATTCTGTATAATGTACACAGGAACTGCAATTCTCTATAATATACACAGGGACGGCCAATCTCTATAATATGCTCAGGGACTGCAATTATCTATAATTTACGCAGGTGCTGCTATTCTCTGTTATATATACAAGGACTGTGATTCTCTATAATATACACAGGGACAACTATTCACTCTAATATACACAGGGGCTGCTATTGTCTATAATATACACAGGGGCTGCTATTCTCTATAATATACACAGGGATGGCTATTCTCTATAATATACACAGGGATGGCTATTCTCTATAATATACACAGGGACTGCTATTCTCTATAATATACACAGGGACAGCCAATCTCTATAATATGCTTTAGGACTGCAATTATCTATAATTTACGCAGGGGCTGCTATTCTCTGTTATATATACAAGGACTGTGATTCTCTATAATGCACACAGGGACTGCTATTCTCTATAACATACACAGGGACTGCTATTCTCTATAATATACACAGGGCCTGCTATTCTCTATAATATACACAGGGGCTGCTATTCTCTATAATATACACAGGGATGGCTATTCTCTATAATATTCACAGGGACTGCTATTCTCTATAATACACACAGGGATGGCTATTCTCTATAATATACACAGGGACTGCTATTCTCTATAATATAGACAGGGTCTGCTATTCTTTATAATATACACAGGTGCTGCTATTCTCTATAATATACACAGGGATTGCTATTCTCTATAATATGCACAGGGACTGCTATTCTCTATAATATGCACAGGGACTGCTATTCTCTATAATATACACAGGCGCTGCTATTCTCTATAATATACACAGGGACTGCTATTCTCTATAATATACACAGGGACTGCTATTCTCTACAATATACACAGGACTGCTATTCTCTATTATATACACAGGGACTGCTATTCTCTATAATATAGACAGGGACTGCTATTCTCTATAATATACACAGGCGCTGCTATTCACTATAGTATATACAGGGGCTGCTATTCGCTATAATATACACAGGATCTGCTAATCTCTAGAATATACACAGGCGCTGCTATTCTCTTTAATATGCACAGGGACTGCTATTCTCTATAATATACCCCGGAGCTGCTAGTCTCTATAATAATAACAGGGGCTGCTATTCTCTATAATATACACAGGGATGGCTATTCTCTATAATATACACAGGGACTGCTATTCTCTATAATATACACAGGGACAGCCAATCTCTATAATATGCTTTAGGACTGCAATTATCTATAATTTACGCAGCGGCTGCTATTCTCTGTTATATATACAAGGACTGTGATTCTCTATAATGCACACAGGGACTGCTATTCTCTATAATACACACAGGGATGGCTATTCTCTATAATATACACAGGGACTGCTATTCTCTATAATATACACAGGAACTGCTATTCTGTATAATATACACAGGGGCTACTATTCACTGTAGTATATACAGGGACTGCTATTTTCTATAATATACACAGGGACTGCAATTCTCTATAATATACACAGGGACGGCCAATCACTATAATATGCTCAGGGACTGCAATTATCGATAATTGACGCAGGTGATGCTATTCTCTGAAATATATACAAGGACTGTGATTCTCTATAATGTACAGAGGGACTGCTATTCTCTATAATATACACAGGGCTGGCTATTCTCTATAATATACACAGCGGCTGCTATTCTCTATAATATACACAGGGGCTGCTATTCTCAATAATATACACAGGGACTGCTATTCTCTATAATATACACAGGGACTGCTATTCTCTATAATATACACAGGGGCTGCTATTCACTGTAGTATATACAGGGACTTCTATTCTCTATAATGTACACAGGAACTGCAATTCTCTATAATATACACAGGGACGGCCAATCTTTATAATATGCTCAGGGACTGCAATTATCTATAATTTACGCAGGTGCTGCTATTCTCTGTTATATATACAAGGACCGTGATTCTCTATAATATACACAGGGACAACTATTCACTCTAATATACACAGGGGCTGCTATTGTTTATAATATACACAGGGGCTGCTATTCTCTATAATATATACAGGGATGGCTATTCTCTATAATATACACAGGGATTGCTATTCTCTATAATATACACAGGGATGGCTATTCTCTATAATATACACAGGCGCTGCTATTCTCTATAATATACACAGGGACTGCTATTCTCTATAATATACATAGGGACTGCTATTCTCTATAATATAAACAGGGTCTGCTATTCTCTATAATATACACAGGGATGGCTATTCTCTATAATATACACAGGGACTGCTATTCTCTATAATATACACAGGGCCTGCTATTCTTTATAATATACACAGGGGCTGCTATTCTCTATAATATACACAGGGATGGCTATTCTCTATAATATGCACAGGGACTGCTATTCTCTATAATACACACAGGGATGGCTATTCTCTATAATATACACAGCGGCTGCTATTCTCTACAATATACACAGGGGCTGCTATTTTCAATAATATGCACAGGGACTGCTATTCTCTATAATATACACAGGCGCTGCTATTCTCTACAATATACACAGGGACTGCTATTCTCTATAATATACACAGGGACTGCTATTCTCTATAATATACACAGGGACTGCTATTCTGTATAATATACACAGGGGCTACTATTCACTGTAGTATATACAGGGACTGCTATTCTCTATAATATACACAGGGACTGCAATTCTCTATAATATACACAGGGACGGCCAATCACTATAATATGCTCAGGGACTGCAATTATCTATAATTTACGCAGGTGCTGCTATTCTCTGAAATACATACAAGGACTGTGATTCTCTATAATGTACACAGGGACTGCTATTCTCTATAATATCCACAGGGATGGCGATTCTCTATAATATGCACAGGGACTGCTATTCTCTATAATGTACACAGGGACTGCTATTCTCTATAATATACACAGGGATGGCGATTCTCTATAATATGCACAGGGACTGCTATTCTCTATAATATACACAGGGGTGGCTATTCTCTATAATATACACAGCGGCTGCTATTCTCTAAAATATACACAGGGGCTGCTATTCTCAATAATATACACAGGGACTGCTATTCTCTATAATATACACAGGGACTGCTATTCTCTATAATATACGCAGGGACTGCTATTCTCTATAATATACACATGGGATGGCTATTCTCTATAATATACACAGGGCTGGCTATTCTCTATAATATACACAGCGGCTGCTATTCTCTATAATATACACAGGGGCTGCTATTCTCTACAATATACACAGCGGCTGCTATTCTCTATAATATACACAGGGGCTGCTATTCTCAATAATATACACAGGGTCTGCTATTCTCTATAATATACACAGGGACTGCTATTCTCTATAATATACACAGGGACTGCTATTCTCTATAATATACACATGGGATGGCTATTCTCTATAATATACACAGGGATGGCTATTCTCTATAATATACATAGGGACTGCTATTCTCTATAATATAAACAGGGTCTGCTATTCTCTATAATATACACAGGGATGGCTATTCTCTCTAATATACACAGGGATGGCTATTCTCTATAATATACACAGGGACTGCTATTCTCTATAATATACACCGGGGCTGCTATTCTCTATAATAAACACAAGGACTGCTATTCTCTACAATGTACACCGGAACTGCTATTCTCTATAATAATAACAGGGGCTGCTATTCGCTATAATTTACACAGGAGCTGCTATTCCTTGTAATACACACAGGGGCTGCTATTCTGTACAATGTACACCGGAACTGCTATTCTCTATAATAATAACAGGGGCTGCTATTCGCTATAATTTACACAGGAGCTGCTATTCCTTGTAATACACACAGGGGCTGCTATTCTGTACAATTTGCAATAAAACCTCCTTCATAGTACCAATGTTATTAGTAATATAATCATAATGTTTGTCTCCTGCTCCCTAGGTTCCACAATTCTCTACCTGTCTGTTTACATCTCAAAGCTGGTACACATCACAATACCCACACCCGCTGGCTTTAATCCAATCAAGACACACACACAGACTAAATGTCTAGGTTAAAAGAAAAATATTATATACATTAATAGCGTCTTGACACTAATATACACAGGGGCTTCTATCCTAACTAACATACAGAGGGACTGCTATCTTTAAAATATACATAGGGGCTTCTATTCTCTATAATTAACACAGGGGCTGCTATTCTTTATAATACAAACAGGGACAGCTATTCTCCATAAAATACGCAGGGACTGCTATTCACTATAATATACACAGTACTGCTATTCTCTATAATATACACAGGGACTGCTATTCTCTAAAATTTACACAGGGGTTGCTCTTCTCTATAATATACACAGGGGCTGCTGTTCACTATAATATACACAGGGACTGCTACTCTCTAAAATATACACAGGGGTTGCTATTCTCTATAATATGCACAGGGGGTGCTATTCACTATAATATACACAGGTACTGCTATTCTCTATAATACACACAGGGGCCGCTATTCTTTATAATATAGACAGGGACTGCTATTCTCTATAATATACACAGGCGCTGCTATTCTCTATAGTATATACAGGGGCAGCTATTCCCTATACTATACACAGGAGCTGCTAATCTCTAGAATATACACAGGCGCTGCTATTCTCTTTAATATGCACAGGGACTGCTATTCTCTATAATAAACCCCGGAGCTGCTATTCTCTATAATAATAACAGGGGCTGCTATTCTCTATAATATACACAGGGATGGCTATTGTCTATAATATACACAGGGACTGCTATTCCCTATAATATACACAGGGACTGCTATTCTCTATTATATACACAGGGACTGCAATTCTCTATAATATACACATGGACGGCCAATCTCTATAATATGCTCAGGGACTGCAATTATCTATAATTTACGCAGGTGCTGCTATTCTCTATAATATACACAGGGACAACTATTCACTCTAATATACACAGGGGCTGCTATTGTCTATAGTATACACAGGGGCTGCTATTCTCTATAATATACACAGGGGCTGCTATTCCCTATAATATACACAGGGACTGCTATTCACTCTAATATACACAGGGACTGCTATTCTCTATAATATACACAGGGATGTCTATTCTCTATAATATACACAGGCGCTGCTATTCTCCGCAATTAACACAGGGTCTGCTATTCTCTACAATATACACCGAAGCTGCTATTCTCTATAATAATAACAGGGGCTGCTATTCTCTATAATATACACAGGGATGGCTATTCTCTATAATATCCACAGGGACTGCTAATCTCTATAATATACAGAGGGGCTGCTATTCTCTATAATATACACCGGAGCTGCTATTCTCTATAATAATAACAGGGGCTGCTATTCTCTATAATTGACAAAGGGTCTGCTATTCTCTACAATGTACACCGGAGCTGCTATTCTCTATAATAATAACAGGGGCTGCTATTCGCTATAATTTACACAGGAGCTGCTATTCCTTTTAATACACACAGGGGCTGCTATTCTGTACAATTTGCAATAAAACCTCTTTCATAGTACCAATGTTATTTGTAATATAATCATAATGTTCGTCTCCTGCTCCGTAGGTGTCACAATTCTCTACCTGTCTGTTTACTTCTCAAAGCTGGTACACATCACAATACCCAGACCCGCTGACTTTAATCCAATCAAGACAACACACAGACTAAATGTCTAGGTTAAAAGAAAAATATTATATACATTAATAGCTTCATGACACTAATATACACAGGGGCTTCTATACTCTCTAAAATACAGAGGGACTGCTAACTTTAAAATATACATAGGGGCTTCTATTCTCTATAATACACACAGGGACTGTTATTCTCTATAATATACACAGCGGCTGCTATTCACTATAATACACACAGTGGTTGCTACTCTCTTTAATACACAAAGGGACTGCTATCCTCTATAATACACACAGGGGCTTCTATTCTCTATAACATACACAGGGGATGCTATTCTTTATAGTATACATAGCGGCTGCTATTCTATATAATATACACAGGGACTGCTATTCTCTGTAATATACAAACGGGCTGCTATTCCCTATAATATACATAGCAGCTGCTATTCTCTATAATATACACAGGGATGCTATTCTCCATGATTTGCACAGGGACTGCTATTCTCTATAATATACACAGGAGCTACTATTCTCTATAATATTAACAAGGACTGCTATTCTCCATAATGTACACAGGGACTGCTATTCTCTATAATAAACACAGGGATGGCCAATCTCTATAATATGCTCAGGGAGTGCAATTATCTATAATTTACGCAGGGGCTGCTATTCTCTGTTATATATACAGGGACTGTGATTCTCCATAATGTGCACAGGGACTGCTATTCTCTATAATATACACAGGGGCTGCTAGTCACTGTAGTATATACAGGGACTGCTATTCTCTATAATGTACACAGGGACTGCAATTCTCTATAATATACACAGGGACTGCTATTCTCTATAATATACACAGGGACTGCAATTCTCTATAATATACACAGGGACTGCAATTCTCTATAATATACACAGGGACTGCAATTATCTATAATTTACGCAGGTGCTGCTATTCTCTGTTATATATACAAGGACTGTGAATCTCTATAATGTACACAGGGACTGCTATTCTCTATAATATACACAGGGACAACTATTCACTCTAATATACACAGGGGATGCTATTGTCTAAAATATACACAGGGTCTGATATTCTCTATAATATACACAGGGATGGCTATTCTCTATAATATACACAGGGACTGCTATTCACTCTAATATACACAGGGGCTGCTATTCCCTATAATATACACAGGGATGGCTATTCTCTATAATATACACAGGGATGGCTATTCTCTATAATATACACAGGGACTGCTATTCTCTATAATATACACAGGGATGGCTATTTTCTATAATATACACAGGCGCTGCTATTCTCCGCAATTAACACAGGGTCTGCTATTCTCTACAATATACACCGGAGCTGCTATTCTCTATAATATACACAGGGACAACTATTCACTCTAATATACACAGGGGCTGCTATTCTCTATAATGTACACAGGGACTGCTATTCTCTATAATAAACACAGGGATGGCCAATCTCTATAATATGCTCAGGGAGTGCAATTATCTATAATTTACGCAGGGGCTGCTATTCTCTGTTATATATACAGGGACTGTGATTCTCCATAATGTGCACAGGGACTGCTATTCTCTATAATATATACAGGGACAACTATTCACTCTGATATACACAGGGTCTGCTATTGTCTATAATATACACTGGGGCTGCTATTCTCTATAATATACACAGGAATGGCTATTCTCTATAATATACACTGGGGCTGCTATTCTCTATAATATACACTGGGGCTGCTATTCTCTATATTATACACTGGGGCTGCTATTCTCTATAACATACACAGGCGCTGCTATTCTCTATAACATACACAGGGGCTGCTATTGTCTATAATATACACTGGGGCTGCTATTGTCTATAATATACACTGGGGCTGCTATTCTCTATAATATACACAGGGACTGCTATTCTACGCAATTAACACAGGGTCTGCTATTCTCTACAATGTACACCGGAGCTGCTATTCTCTATAATAATAACAGGGGCTGCTATTCGCTATAATTTACACAGGAGCTGCTATTCCTTGTAATACACACAAGGGCTGCTATTCTGTACAATTTGCAATAAAACCTCTTTCATAGTACCAATGTTATTAGTAATATAATCATAATGTTTGTCTCCTGCTCCCTAGGTGCCACAATTCTCTTCCTGTCTGTTTACATCTCAAAGCTGGTACACATCACAATACCCAGTTCCGCTGACTTTAATCCAATCAAGACACACACACGGACTAAATGTCTAGCTTAAAAGAAAAATATTATATACATTAATAGCTTCATGACACTAATATACACAGGGGCTTCTATAGTCTCTAACATACACAGGGACTGCTATTCTTTAAAATATACATGGGGCTTCTATTCTCTATAATACACACAGGTGCTGCTATTCTCTATAATATACACAGCGACAGCTATTCTCCATAATATACATAGGGACTGCTATTCTCTATAATATACACAGGGACTGTTATTCTCTAGAATATACACAGGGGCTGCTATTCTCTATAATATACACAGGAGCTACTAATCTCTACAATATACGCAGGAGCTGCTATTCTCTTTAAGATTCACAGGGGCTGGTATTCTCTATATTATACACAGGGACTGCTATTCTCTTTAATATACACAGGGGCTGGTATTCTCTATCATTCACACAGGGGCTGCTATTCTCTATAATTTACACAGGGGCTGATATTGTCTATAATATACACAGGGGCTGCTATTCTCTATAATATACATAACGGCTGCTATTCTCTATAATATACACAGGGGCTGCTAGACTCTGTAGTATATACAGGGACTGCTATTCTCTATAATGTACACAGGGACTGCTATTCTCTATAATATACACAGGGACGGCCAATCTCTATAATATGCTCAGGGACTGCAATTATCTATAATTTACGCAGGGGCTGCTATTCTCTGTTATATATACAGGGACAGTGATTCTCCATAATGAACACAGGGACTGCTATTCTCTATAATATACACAAGGACAACTATTCACTCTAATATACACAGGGGCTGCTATTCTCTATAATATACACAGGGAATGCTATTCTCCATGATTTGAACAGGGACTGCTATTCTCCATGATTTGAACAGGGACTGCTATTCTCTATAATATACACAGGAGACACTATTCTCTGTAATATTAACAGGGACAGCTATTCTCTATAATATACACAGGGGCTGCTATTCTCTATAATACACACAGGGGTTGCTATTCTCTATAATATACACAGGGAATGCTATTCTCCATGATTTGCACAGGGATTGCTATTCTCTATAATATACACAGGGGCTGCTAGAATCTGTAGTATATACAGGGACTGCTATTCTCTATAATATACACAGGAGCTACTATTCTCTATAATATTAACAAGGACTGCTATTCTCTATAATGTACACAGGGACTGCTATTCTCTATAATAAACACAGGGATGGCCAATCTCTATAATATGCTCAGGGAGTGCAATTATCTATAATTTACGCAGGGGCTGCTATTCTCTGTTATATATACAGGGACTGTGATTCTCCATAATGTGCACAGGGACTGCTATTCTCTATAATATATACAGGGACAACTATTCACTCTGATATACACAGGGTCTGCTATTGTCTATAATATACACTGGGGCTGCTATTCTCTATAATATACACAGGAATGGCTATTCTCTATAATATACACTGGGGCTGCTATTCTCTATAATATACACAGGGATGGCTATTCTCTATAATATACACTGGGGCTGCTATTCTCTATATTATACACAGGGGCTGCTATTCTCTATAACATACACAGGCGCTGCTATTCTCTATAATATACACAGGGGCTGCTATTGTCTATAATATACACAGGGGCTGCTATTCTCTATAATATACACTGGGGCTGCTATTCTCTATAATATACACAGGGACTGCTATTCTACGCAATTAACACAGGGTCTGCTATTCTCTACAATGTACACCGGAGCTGCTATTCTCTATAATAATAACAGGGGCTGCTATTCGCTATAATTTACACAGGAGCTGCTATTCCTTGTAATACACACAAGGGCTGCTATTCTGTACAATTTGCAATAAAACCTCTTTCATAGTACCAATGTTATTAGTAATATAATCATAATGTTTGTCTCCTGCTCCCTAGGTGCCACAATTCTCTTCCTGTCTGTTTACATCTCAAAGCTGGTACACATCACAATACCCAGTTCCGCTGACTTTAATCCAATCAAGACACACACACGGACTAAATGTCTAGCTTAAAAGAAAAATATTATATACATTAATAGCTTCATGACACTAATATACACAGGGGCTTCTATAGTCTCTAACATACACAGGGACTGCTATTCTTTAAAATATACATGGGGCTTCTATTCTCTATAATACACACAGGTGCTGCTATTCTCTATAATATACACAGCGACAGCTATTCTCCATAATATACATAGGGACTGCTATTCTCTATAATATACACAGGGACTGTTATTCTCTAGAATATACACAGGGGCTGCTATTCTCTATAATATATACAAGGGCTGCTAATCTCTATAATATACACAGGAGCTACTAATCTCTACAATATACGCAGGAGCTGCTATTCTCTTTAAGATTCACAGGGGCTGGTATTCTCTATATTATACACAGGGACTGCTATTCTCTTTAATATACACAGGGGCTGGTATTCTCTATCATTCACACAGGGGCTGCTATTCTCTATAATTTACACAGGGGCTGATATTGTCTATAATATACACAGGGGCTGCTATTCTCTATAATATACATAACGGCTGCTATTCTCTATAATATACACAGGGGCTGCTAGACTCTGTAGTATATACAGGGACTGCTATTCTCTATAATGTACACAGGGACTGCTATTCTCTATAATATACACAGAGACGGCCAATCTCTATAATATGCTCAGGGACTGCAATTATCTATAATTTACGCAGGGGCTGCTATTCTCTGTTATATATACAGGGATTGTGATTCTCCATAATGTACACAGGGACTGCTATTCTCTATAATATACACAAGGACAACTATTCACTCTAATATACACAGGGGCTGCTATTGTCTGTAATATAGACAGGGGCTGCTATTCTCTATAATATACACAGGGAATGCTATTCTCCATGATTTGAACAGGGATTGCTATTCTCTATAATATACACAGGAGACACTATTCTCTATAATATTAACAGGGACTGCTATTCTCTATAATATACACAGGGGCTGCTATTCTCTATAATACACACAGGGGTTGCTATTCTCTATAATATACACAGGGAATGCTATTCTCCATGATTTGCACAGGGACTGCTATTCTCTATAACATACACAGGGGCTGCTAGAATCTGTAGTATATACAGGGACTGCTATTCTCTATAATATACACAGGAGCTACTATTCTCTATAATATACACAGGGAATGCTATTCTCTATAATATACACAGGGCCAGCTATTCTCTATAATATACACAGGGGCTGCTATTCTCTATAATATACACAGGGATGGCTATTCTCTATAATATGCACAGGGACTGCTATTCTCTATAATATACACAGGGATGGCTATTCTCTCTAATATGCACAGGGACTCCTATTCTCTATAATATACACAGGGACTGCTATTCGCTATAATATACACAGGGGCTGCTATTCTCTATAATATACACATGGGCTGCTATTCTCTATAATATACACAGGGATGGCTATTCTCTTTAATATACACAGGGACTGCTATTCTCTATAATATACACAGGGATGGCTATTCTCTATAATATACACAGGGACTGCTATTCTCTCTAATATACACAGGGACTGCAATTCTCTATAATATGCACAGGGACTGCTATTCTCTATAATATACACAGGGATGGCTATTCTCTATAATATGCACAGGGACTCCTATTCTCTATAATATACACAGGGACTGCTATTCTCTATAATATACACAGGGGCTGCTATTCTCTATAATATACACATGGGCTGCTATTCTCTATAATATACACAGGGATGGCTATTCTCTTTAATATACACAGGGACTGCTATTCTCTATAATATACACAGGGATGGCTATTCTCTATAATATACACAGGGATGGCTATTCTCTCTAATATACACAGGGACTGCTATTCTCTATAATGTACACAGGGGCTGCTATTCTCTATAATATACACAGGGGCAGCTATTCTCAATAATATGCTCAGTGACTGCTATTCTCTATAATATACACAGGGGCTGCTATTCTCTATAATATACACAGGGACTGCAATTCTCTATAATATACACAGGGACTGCTATTCTCTATAATACACACAGGGGTTGCTATTCTCTATAATATACACAGGGAATGCTATTCTCCATGATTTGCACAGGGATTGCTATTCTCTATAATATACACAAGGGCTGCTAGAATCTGTAGTATATACAGGGACTGCTATTCTCTATAATATACACAGGAGCTACTATTCTCTATAATATTAACAAGGACTGCTATTCTCTATAATGTACACAGGGACTGCTATTCTCTATAATAAACACAGGGATGGCCAATCTCTATAATATGCTCAGGGAGTGCAATTATCTATAATTTACGCAGGGGCTGCTATTCTCTGTTATATATACAGGGACTGTGATTCTCCATAATGTGCACAGGGACTGCTATTCTCTATAATATATACAGGGACAACTATTCACTCTGATATACACAGGGTCTGCTATTGTCTATAATATACACTGGGGCTGCTATTCTCTATAATATACACAGGAATGGCTATTCTCTATAATATACACTGGGGCTGCTATTCTCTATAATATACACTGGGGCTGCTATTCTCTATATTATACACTGGGGCTGCTATTCTCTATAACATACACAGGCGCTGCTATTCTCTATAATATACACAGGGGCTGCTATTGTCTATAATATACACTGGGGCTGCTATTCTCTATAATATACACTGGGGCTATTCTCTA